>NC_056726.1:1275539650-1275792150 GCF_019279795.1 Protopterus annectens | reverse complement strand
ATGTCAATGTAGATATACATATGTACATAAATAGGTTACTTAACAGCAATTAGGGTAACATATTTACAGCCAGGGCATATGTGACTGGGAGGTCCAATAAAGAAATGTTGTACCCCCCACATTGCCCAGCTAGGCCGAACAGACATACAGACAGACAATACAGATCAATACACTGTCGCTGTCCAAAACACCGGTAGGAAAGGACCAGTGGAAGAGTTCTGCAAGGTCTACACTTTAAACATGGATAACGGTGTCCCTTGCGGGACCCCAAAAATTCAGTGTACGTGTGAATCTGCTGACATTAATATGAGCAGGATGTAGGTGTACATGGAACAGTAGGTTGTGCAAGTGTGATAATACATGGGTTGACAAAACGTACGACATGTGTCCCGAGATGGGGAGAGTGGGCAATGTGTAGGGGTGTGCTCATACCCCAGCTGCGCTCGCAGTAAGTATTTGTCATGACTGCTGTAGAGGGGTGCCAGGTAGGTGGACCATGGGTATGCATTAATGGGCTTAAGTGTGCAGGTGCTGGTTGGCAGAGATGTAGTAGGCCCGCCCAGTGGAAGTCATTAATATTCCTATGTGGGCATAGCATACGCCTACACCTCCCAGACCTGAAGACCACATCTACCGGATAGTTTGTAAACCAT
The DNA here is from genome assembly GCF_019279795.1 of Protopterus annectens. NCBI lineage: Eukaryota > Metazoa > Chordata > Ceratodontiformes > Protopteridae > Protopterus > Protopterus annectens. Next base: position 1,275,791,497 of record NC_056726.1, on the reverse strand, counting down.
CAGGGAATACATAGAGACCTACACAGTGCCGTGTACCCGATTAGCATGGACGTCCATAGTTATATATCAGAATGTAACAAAGTCCAACTAAACACTGCCAGAACTAGTGATATTAGGTTAACAGGTGGCGGAATACAGGTAATGACAGATGACAACATGTACGAGTCATAAGTGGCATGTACCTCAACAAACGTGAATGAATACATATGCTCTGTGACTGTGAATGTGTCTGGTTAATAGAACCAATCGTCTAAATGTGTCCCACAGGGTGTTATGCATTGTTCCTGATACAGTGTTCATTCACACCCATTGGTATGTGAGTTCTGCTACTGACGGAAAGTGCATAAGTTGCTGACCACCTCAGGTAGATGATAGCATAATAGAAGAGGTTCAACACCCGTACACCTGCGAGGGACACACCCGTCTGGGCAGTTATGTCTTGCAAAATGACATTTATGGCACATGGCCTATGAGTTCGGGAATGGAGGCTATATAGTGTGTGTAGTGGTGTCAGACATCAATTTGTTGTATCAGTAACAGCTACATGTAATAGGAAACAGTATTATCAATTATAATGCTACATGAATAACCTTAACGTATGCAAACCGTGGAAGTCACCCATTTACTACTGGCTGTGGGTCAGACCTCTCAACCAATTGGGGACAAATTTCAACAGAATCAGGGACAAGTCAAGAAAAAATCAAGGACAATCAGGGACACTTTTAAAATATTAGTGCTATTAACTTGAAACATTGACAGAATCAGAGCATATGAATTAATACACATTTTCTGAAGTAAAAGAAGTTTGTAACTCTTAATTATTGTCATTATTCATTAAGTGTAATTCACCACCTTTCCTCCAAAAGTCACTAGTTTTAGGAGGGATTAAGAGGGACAGAGTTAAAATTTGAGTCAAAATCAGGGACGTCCCTGAACATCAGGGACAGTTGAGAAGTATGCTGTGGGTATGTGTTGCCTTGACACATGTGATAGCTCTACATATAGGGTCTATAGGGCCGCCACCAGTCTGAATGGCCAAAGTGGAACCTGCTCTGTAGAACTGTCAGATGTACCGGGGCAGAACATACCTACAGCCATGCATAGTACAGAAATATACATATCGGAACAAATCAAAGCGTAGTCTAGCAGCAGTATAGTTTCTTATGCTACTACATATGACATATCAACGTGTCAGGTATACAAGACCTGTAACAAGCAACCAGTACAGACACCTAGAACATGAGAAGGTCCCCTAATCAGGACAGTTGCAATGGCTAGAGTATTGTTCATACCACTCAGCTGTCCCTGAATGTCAGGTACGTCCCTGAGTTTGACTGAAAGTCTAACTGTGTCCTTCTTAATCCCTCCTAAAATTAGTGGCTGTTGAAAAAAAGGTGGTGAATTACACTTACTGACTAATGACAATAAGTAAGAGTTATAAACAGCTGTTACTTCAGAATATGTGTATTAAGTCATATGCTCTGATTCTGTCAATGTGTCAAGTTAAAACTTTAGTAAAAGTGTTCCTGTTTTTCTTGACCTGTCCCTGAGTCTGCAGAAATGTGTCCCCGATTGGTGGAGAGTTCTGGTATTGTCACATGTGATATGTGTGATGAGGGACTGTCCCATGCAAAGTGGGAAAGGTGTCACTCCTACAGTCTCCCGTCGTGCAATCTGAAAGGTGGTCAACGTGCAGTAGGTATGCGCTAGCATGACTCGGCAGACAGCTGCGTTAACAAACTCAAGTCACATGTCAGCATTGCAGAGTATCGGTTCCCATGTATCAGGCAGATGGGAGCAGATCGTATGAGGAACACGCATATAATATGATTACGTCACTGGACAGGGCGCCTAGTCCGTACAGTCGAATGGCTGCCATCGCAAAATGGTTACACATACCCGATACTGTAGTCATGTAGTCCAATGTAGTATGCATCACAAGGGATCGCACACACCCAGCGTGAGTGACAAATGTAAGCGGAAATGTCGGTGAGCGAGTGGTTGTAAGCGTGTTTGTCTACCAGTATGCCAGTAGTGCACTGTCAAAGAAATGTGGAGTCTAAACATGTATAAGGTGCTGTGACCAGAGGTCAGCAGTGCTTAATACTGTGAAAACCCATGCACAACAGCTCCCAGCTGCTGGACTGTGCCTTACCCGGTTTGTATCCAAAGGTGTCGGCCTGTCCGCAAACAAAGAACCGCCCTATACATGTGATGGTAGATGTACCCTGCGCACATAGCTCATGTGAATTAACAATAGACCATGGCATATGTACAGACAATAGACCACAAACACCATACAGCACAGACATCCAACAGTATAGCAATGTACTGGCAGATATGTCCGGACCACTGGTGTGTGCATGCCTGGCCGTCCTGTGTTTCAGTGTGTGAGCATGCCCAGTATGACTGTTATGCATGTTGTCGACCGAAATACCATCATACCGTCATGTGTGTTCATAGGTTCATAGGTTCATACTAGGCTATCTGCCCTAGGGCATTTATAAGCCTAGCCAGAGTGTGTTTGGCTTTCGCCACACATTTTAAATTAATTTTGCTATGCCCTTTTTCGAGGTTAGTATACTATGCCTCTGTCTAACAGTGACACAGAAGTGATACCCGGGGTAAACCTACGATCTCCCATCCACTCATCAAGATTCCTCTTTAAGAGAGTCAATGAGGGACTCTGCCTAACCTGGACTGGGATTTTATTCCAGAGTGAAGGGAGCCTCTGGGCTATGAATCTGTACCTCCAGCATGTCCTATTTATTTCAGTGCTGAGGTTCAAGTCTCTCGAGCACGTAGCTCGATGGGATTTGGATTTTCTGAGGTGCAGCATGTCCATTAATTCTGGGTTGGACATGGCTTTATACGTCAAGCACAGATCGCCTCTGAGAAGGCGGTATGTCACTGAGTAGAGCTGGAGTTTATTTAACCGGGCAGCATATGGCATCTGTTTGAGCCCTTTGATCCTCTTGTGAGCATGCAAAGTATGGTCAACTGTATTGCATGTGTCACATGTCCAGATAGTTAGTACTGTGTTGCTGACCCCTCTGTTCTACACAGACAGGTGTCATGCTGTGTCTGCAGGGTAGCTAATGGTCATGTGGCATTGACAGTTGCTACATGCCTGCATAGCGTGGGGGGACATGCAACCACAACCACAGTCCTACACAGCACTGTGGGTGGTGCACATGACTCTCACATGTGTAGGTGTGACGGGGGGCACAGCCAACAGTTGTACACATCTGCTGCTACTGTACTGGTATGCCGGGTACTCCATGTCAGTGTGTGGACGTACCTAAATTGCTGGTTGGAGGGATACCAGGGTACGTCAGTTCCCAGCTTTAATTACCAGCACAGTGGTGTTGGACATCCTAGCTTACACAACCTACATCAAACTGCCTGGCCTGCTGTCATCTGTGTGTGTCATAGGGGGTTGGGGTCAGTCATTGGGCATATCCATAGGCCATTGTATATAATTTGTCTGTATTGGTCCACATCTGACCAGCTGCATGGAACGTGTGTGGGCTGTATGGACACACATGATGGTCAGCCCATAATCTGCAGTGGGTTAATTCACCCTGTGTACTACAGGCTACCATTGTGACCCCTGTATGTGCTACAGAGGTCATGGTGCCACTATGGATGTGTACTGTCTGCTGCCCTAACATTTGGCCACCACAGTCACTTGTATGCTCACATACATACCATAGCAATGGGTAAGTACACATTCTAATACAACTGCCACTTGTTAGGTCAATAGACATACCCTGGGTGTGTTCCGGACTTGAGGATGGTGCTGGAGTGCTGCCTATGTCAGATGCACACAGTGCACCTCCTATACATGGCCGAGCACAGGTACTGTCATGTTTGGCATCCATTGTACTGTGTGCGGGTCAGAGAGGGGAAATCCGTGGGTACCTACTGTGTCAGTGCATATGTGTGTTGCCTCTTTGCCAAGGGCAGGTCATTCTATGCACGGGCTTTCGCCGACTGTGCCCTACTCAGGTAGTTCCTTCACCAAGTCACACTGTGCCTGTACAGGCCTTGGCAGTGGTGTTGGGCTGTGTGGCCCTGCCCCATGCTGTTCCTGCTGCAACTGTTACTGCAGGATAACATTGTGTAGCATAGCAAATACCATAACAACTTGTATGCATGTAGCTTGTGAATACTGCAGAGCTCCAATGGATGTGTCCGTCCACCAGAACTGTGAACCGATCATCCCAAACACATGCACAAGTATATGTCTTGCCTGTGCATCCACCTCAATATGGTGTGAGTGTTCAGGTGTGTGTGCATTGCTGATGGGTGTCATCAGCCACTACACCAGTGTTTACCTAGCATCCCCCACTAGGAGACTGTAGGGGATGTCCATATAGGCATTGGTGTGCTACAGCTGTGTCAGATGCCATATATCGGACACATCATAGCTTCCAGGGCAGACAGCACACACATTCAATCTCATGCACTGGCCATTGCATATGGCCTAGTTGTTGGAGGGTATGCCCCTGCACTGACTGTAGGCCCTACCCTGCTCCCCGGGTGGTGCTTCATGTGCAGGCTATAGCACCCAGTACCCCAGGGTAGTCATCCATGTGGTTGAACAGATGCATATTGCTGGTCCACTAATCACGTGTGTTGAGGACATGTACGTGCTCACTAGCATATGTTGACATGGCATCTGTAAACTGGTGCAATACTCTGGATGCATATGCCTGTGAGATACCCATGATATCCCCAGTTGTGCTGTGTGAGGTACCTGTGGCTAGTACACCTAGGCCAACACATCCCATGGTATCCACTGTGATGCGTTTCCCTCGGCCTGTTTGATGTGTCAGGCACAGGTCAACAAGCTGCTGTAGGAGGCCTCTGTCCACCCCATAGTGCTCCAACATCCCCAGCCCATGTAGCCCCTGGTAAGTCACCCTCGGTCTATAAAGTCTTATGTCATCCCAGTAAGGGTTGTTCGGCAGCATACACATCCTCACTGCCGCAGCCTCCTGCACATGTTGGTATATGTTGCCTGCTGCAGCCCGTGTCATTTGGTTGGACTGTGTCATGAAATGTCCCTGCAGGTATACACCAGTGGTGTAGAGTGTGGACAAAACCTGTGTGTATGTTGCTTGCTCGCATTAACGTACTGTTCATGTGCGGGCTGGCCATGTCATCAGCTGATTGTGCTGATCAACACCTGTTTGTGCAGCCTGTACACCCTGACTACTCCACCATTGCTGTCATCCCTCCCAATGTCACCAGGCAGGTATAGACACACCCCTAGCTTAGGTGTGCTAAGGCAGGAGCACTCCCGAGGCACAGTTCTGCAATGTACGTACAGTATGCCTGACCCCCCCTCCCATGCTGAAACTATATTCGAGACCTGCACCCGGCTGACTACACACATACACTCCAGGGATCAGCAGCACACCCTGGTGATAAATGTGATACACCATAGTCAACCTCATCTGCATAGTATAGTCTTCTAATGAATAGTTATATGACCCATACCGAACCTCCAAATTATTAACCACTGCACAGTGTCGCTCAGATCCATACACAACTGGCAACAGGTGCCTTACCATCACATATTCGATGTCCCATGGTCTTCCCAGCAACAAAATAACCGGTGTCTACATGACTACAACCCGTGGCCCTGTTCACTACAGACGATGTGCATTACTACCACGCCATATACATAGATCCCAGGTTATCATGTACAGATCATCTGGCACAAACATTCAATAGTGCTGATGTCCCCAGACATATGTTCACATCTATGTCCACCTCTACATCTACATATATCATATATATTATTTGTATACATATATACATGGACATATAAATATATATACATACACACATATACATGTATACACATATGTAGATATGGCATTTATATCACAACAGCGGACCACATGACAGCAATGCATTAGACAGGAATGAAACGGAAACTACATGTGCCACCTGCATCATGTAGTGTTGTTACTATCAAGGCACGTGTGTTATGTTGATTCACATGGGTCAGACCGTATCAAGAGTAAGAGTAGGGCTGCTGACAGTTACTCAGCAGACCTATTGGTGAATGTATGTGTTGACAACCCAGTGTCTTGGCAGAATATGCGGGCTGTGGACACTATATAAGTAAGAAACAAAACAAACTGAACACATCCCGCAGCTAGCCACCCACAGACATCAACACATATGGTATAACTGCCAAACACACACACCTGTCATGCCCTGGAATCGAGCACCTACCTGTCTAGTCTACCACACTACAGCATTATGCAGTAACAGAATGCACTACCGAGTTCCGGCATCACCGCACTCCCATAGGCATACATCTAGGCGGATGACATCATCCGCAAAGGCAAAGACGCCGATAGGGAATGTATGTGGAGTGAGCCATCTAAAAGCATTACTCTGTCCCCAGGCAGCTGGAAAAACACACATACACACACACACAGGCACACACTTGGCAGGGCTGGGAGTCGAACATACACCTAACTACCTTATCACACTACAGCATTACGCAGTTACAGAATGCACTACCAAGATTACTGAACACAGCACTCCCAGAGGCATACTTCTAGGTGAATGACATCATCCGCAAAGGCAAACACGCCGATAGGGAATGTATGTGGAGTGAGCCGTCTAAAAGCATTACTCTGTCCCCAGGCAGCTGGAAACACACACAAACACACACACTCGACAGGGCTGGGAGTTGAACATACACCTAACTACCTTATCACACTACAGCATTACGCAGTTACAGAATGAGCTACCAAGATTACTGGAACACAGCACTCCCAGAGGCATACTTCTAGGTGGATGATATCATCTGCAAAGGCAAGGACACCAAGAGGGAATGTATAGAGAGTGAGCAGTCTAAAAGCATATTACTGTCCCAAGGTAGACGTACACAAACACACGGCAGAGGTGTGAGAGGGACAACTGCCTATCTACGGAGCACTATTACAACACTACATAGATACGGGACGCACCACAGACAGTACACCCTTCAAGACAGTCAACCAGTGTGTTCAATGTAGGCATCCATCGTGACGTGGAAAATGGACATCTGTTGCCTGGATGACCACCATCGCTGTACAGGATGTCAATGGCCATGCCCATACACAGAGGCACATCACCAACACAAGGTGTCACTGGGCATGCTCACACACTTAGTATCACACGTCCATTTGGAATGTACTGTGTGTCCATCTACACAACAGTGTACTGGGCATGCTCACACACTTAGCAGTTTCAAAGGGCCGTCTTGCATGCACACGGATTCTAAACACAGAAGGGCACAGTTTGGAATGTACTGTGTGTCCATCTACACAACGGCGTACTGGGCATGCTCACACACTTAGCAGTTGCAAAGGGCTGTCTTGCATGCACACGGATTCTAAACATGGAAGGGCACACTTTGGAATGTACTGTGTGTCCATCTACACAACGACATACTGGGCATGCTCACACACTTAGCAGTTGCAAAGGGCCGTCTTGCATGCACACGGATTTTAAACATGGAAGGGCACAGTTTGGAATGTATCGTGTGTCCATCTACACAACGGAGTACTGGGCATGCTCACACACTCAGCAGTAGCAAAGGGCTGTCTTGCATGCACACGGATTCTAAACACGGAAGGGCACAGTATGGTGTTACTGTCCCCATGTACATGAAGGCCACTCACATGTACTGACCAGTACACACTCAGGAGCCATCACAGATGTCTCAGGTGCAGATCACAGAGGTACACGCTGCAGTCTACTATGTAGCCCTCAGACATCACCATGTCATTGGACCAGCAACACACAGCCATACATTACCAAAACACCGTGTGACTCATGACCAGTGGACTGTACATAGGTCTACAGCAACTGAGCAGACTACACATGTACCGACAGGGTTACATCATGTGTTATGCATTGCAATGATACCACTGTACATAACCAGGTTGGCTCTACACATAACAGGGGCCCTGGGACTTACACAGCTGTGACAGATGACTGTTGCTGTACACCAAAGAACACACATGTTTGGATATGACATACATGTAATCGCAGTGGATATGTGCATGAACCACACACACAAACACAACACATATGTACATAGCATAGCTTTTGCTGTCCTCAATGCAGACAAGTGGCTACAACAATCACATGCATGCAAATGGAAGGTAGGTCCATGGCTGTTGAATGCTAACAGTACATGAGGTAGCAATGTTGACCGAGGACACATTCCCTCTGTACTAGTTACCCATGACACCCATCATATCATACAACAGTCCATGTGTTATGTATGTCATCACACATGTCCACCAACTGCAATGCATACAAACATGGCTACATGACAGGCATGTAGGAACAACACACATGTACATTTAGTAGTGTGCATGCAGCTACCATGCATGTGCAGTAGCTGATGTATGTAACTCATCTGTGCCTAACTACAGCATGCAGTTGCAATGCAGCCCCATCATTGACACCTGTATATGGTGAAATACTGACAGTACGGTAGGATGTACATCAGGTATGGATAGATGTGTGTACATAAAGTGGTGATCCACCATTGCAAATGGATGTTTGCCGGGGACGGCTCATGGGATATCACACGCCATCCTACCATTACATGTGCAAACAGTAAGCTATGTTACTGTTATTTGATGGTGAAGACATAAAACCTACACAGCGGTCGGGTGTTACTGACTATAAGTCACTTGACACCTGTAACACTTACATCCTCCCGTGTGCATATAGCAGCACAATTGCCGGAGGAAGCGTTGGTACACATAATGCGGCCAATACTGCTGCATGTCTATTAGACGTATCATCATATAGCAGGTGTATCATTCACAGTACTGCCATGTGTGTTTGCTTGTGTGACTATATATGCCAGATATGGTGGGGAATACATCCCAATTGTTACACACCCCTGTACACTGTTGTAGAGATCTGTACATACTGCAGTGTGAAAGCATGACATAGGCAGGGGTGGTGTGTGTATCACACACATGTCAGCTATCCATATGTGAATGATATTTGTGGACTCACAGTGTGTGTGTGTGTGTGTGTGTGTGTGTGTGTGTGTGTGTGTGTGTGTATGTATGTATGTATGGCTGTCTGGTGCATGGAGTGAGAGTGTATGCTACCATACAGAACACACAGGATCCCCAACCCCTCATGGTGATGCAGTCTACTAAACTGGTGATGCCATCGGTCTCAGCCGTACTGGCTACCTGTACATGTTCATTCTGTGTCACGTCATGTGGGTGCACCGTACTGTGAGGGTGATTACCACATAGGCAGGGGTCCTTGCCTCAACACTATGGAGTGTGCATTATAGTGTTGTTGACCCCGTGAGTGTGGGCATGTTCCTGTAATGTGACAGGGTATTACTGCTACACAGTGAGGCCTCATGCTATCAAGTGGCCTCTAACGTTATCATCGGCCAGACCACTGTGTACACCCCCCGCACCATGTCAACATACCTGTGATGTGACCTGGTATGGATGTCACGTCTCTAGCCACTGTAGCCTATTAAACAGCCCACATGCTTCTGGATCATTATATGTGTGGACATCTGTGGTATGTTAGCCTTTCCAACAGTCAGGTTGAGGCTACGTATAGCATGCTGATATTTCCATACGTGCCTGTGAGTACTCCACATTTACACATGAGAAACTGCAAACACTGCTACTTGTCGGCACATGCAAGTAGACCATAAGGAGGGAACCAGGGCATCATTACCAACATGCTGTTACTGTTGTTACAGAGACAAATACTGTAAACATATAACAATGCATGATAAACCTGTACTACATGGTATGTCTGGTGCATGTCAACAGTACACAACTAATGTAATATACACTTCTCTCTCTGTTCACCCTGTGCATCAGACCATTTGAGCATGGCCTTGCACCGATGGTGTGGATGACAGGGATGCGGCACAGGCTTCATCATATGCACAGGGTGATAATGTTTGCCAGGGGCATAGGCTGCACCAATGGATGACATCATGTGTGTGGGTAAGGGCCGGTGATCTGATTGGACATTGTGGTCATTATGCATGTGGGTGTTGCGGTGCCCTACAGATGTGTTTGCCGTGTGCGTGTATGTGTGCACACAGTTCTGCCTTTTGTCAGGCCTACACAGGGGTATTATTGACAGCTACAGATTGTACAGACCAGGATGTACAGCTCACTGTGTCCGGCCACGGCCACGTGACCTGTGCCTGCCAGGGGTTGCACGGGCACTACCAGGTGGAGGTACAGACTGGCTACTGTCCAACGACACATGGCCATCGGAGCCATGTCCCCGCTGGGAATGTCCAGGGCCACGTCCACGTGGCCTGCTGTGTCCTGGTGTGGACAGCGCAGCACCAGCTGCACTGCTACTGCTACCGGCACTATGGGAGCGGGCATGTGAGGTGGCACGCTCATGTTGACCTGCACTAGGTGCTGTAGCTGGCCTATGTCCACATGGCCTATGCCTCACTCCTACCAGATGTTCCAGCACAGACAGCTCATGCTCGCAGATTGCCATGCCACGGTCAAGGATTCCGACCATGTCACCCAATCGCCTGTCCAGAACATCAGCAATCCATTGTTGAGCATTTGCCATTGCCTGGATGTTGTCATTTAGAGTACCGATAGCAGCCCTCTGCAGCCTCTGCCCTTCTCTGTTCTGCCGTTCAGCATGTGCCTGTGCCACCATTACAGTTTGGAACATGCGTCTGGTGACACCAGCTGCTGCGCTCTGTCCTGCAGGTGCATGTCTGCCAGAGGACCTCCTACGAGCAGCGCTGGCCACATGCCTGTGTGGCACATCTGCAGTCATTACACTGACACCATGGTGTGGAGACACACCTTCTGTAGCCACCACATGTTCCTGTTCCACACTAACAGACGCTGACTGTCCTTCCTCTATGGCCACTGGTGATGTGGTATGTGTTGGCAGCAGAACTGTGTGCGGGGAAGAGGGGGACATAGCTGGGATGGCAACCATTGGCACAGATTCAGCCCTTGACAACCCTGCCTGTATCTCATGCATATGTTCATCAGTGCTAGTATCTGTGGGGACACTAACATCAGAAGGACCGCAGGAGGGTAACGCACCTACATCACCTGTGAATGCAAAGAAAGACTCTAAATTACAATAGACACACACAGAGACATACACACACACACACAGACACACACAGACACACACACACAGACACAGACACACACACACACACACACACACACACACACACACACACACAGACACACACACAGAGACACACAGATAGACACACACACACACACACACACAGACACATTATGCATGTGATACAGCAGACGGCATGCAGCTCAGACATTAATAGTGTTAGTTAGCATACCTCCCTGGGTTGCACACAACAGCAAGCAGGTGTCATATCAGTAGCCATGCAGTTCACACAATTGTGGTAGTAAGCATGCATCCCCATGATACACCATGTGGACCAGAACAGGTTAACAGTACACATGGCTGAAGTGACCTTGACATGTAATCTGCTGACGTGTGCATTAACATATATACATGTCTGACACAATGGTGTCCTGACACATGTACAGCGTTGTAATGGGCATCACATTGCAGTGTTGTCTGTATGCCCTACAGATAGAATGCATGTTTAGCAAATGTGCATGAGCATGGAAGGGTAGTGTGAGCCATCTACATTGCTATATAGTGTGAAGTACAGACACTGTGCCATTGCATGGCATCATGAGGCGTCTATATTGCTATACAGTGCATAATATGCACACATTGCATAGCCATAACTGCATGCATATCCATGACATAGCTGTGGATTGTGACCCACGATGCTGAGGTGTATACACACCAAACCATGCTGTGTCATGTGACAGGTCACTGGAAGACCTACAGATGACACCCCTGCACAACTACTACAGAGTCTTAGCTGCCTGGCAACCATGTCCACACATGGCAGACTTGTCAATTCACCATGTCCCACATGCAATTGATGTACCACACACACGAGGTGCACAGCTAACGGTGATGTCCTACAGCAGCAAGGGAAATGTACAGTATCTGTGGCCTGATGTGGTGTCAATGTCTGTGGAAGCTGTACAGGTGACTACTGTCAAGCTATGACACAGTCGTGATGTTCAACACATCTTATATGGTAGACTTAAGTGACACCTCCACTATCTGTGCACAGGCTTTTAGGATGTCCAGTGTACCACATTAACTGTATAATCAGTCAACTAAGGCTATAGTTGGGCCATGTGTGGACAATGTGCAACAGGGTGTATACACATCACATCTACTGTGTGGCTACATGTCTCTGGCCATCCCCCATGGCCATGTGTGAACATGTGTTGGCCATATGTTTGTGACGACTGTCTATCTCACATGTCTGTTGTCCCATATGACATACACCCATAGATGTCAGATATGTCACCATCCATAGGGCTATGCAGACAATGGGTTGTATGTTTGGTATGTGGGGTATGTGTTATGGGATAGTGTGACAATATTGCAGCCAGAACACTACGTGTCTGGGACATGTCAGATGGCACATCACAATGTGTGCACCCATTGCAGGGGCATATAACACAATGGTGACTCCTGTGGGCTGCCCATATCCCAGCTCACTGTGTGGTACTGTTTGTGTACCACACATGTGTTGTTCCAATGTATAGTACATATGCCTACATTTTACAACACCTCCACCATTGTATGCACAGCTGTCCACACATGTAGCAATGACAGATACTGTGGTTTCATGTCGATGTATCATTTTGTTTGTATATATTGCACATGGGTAGCCAGTGTGAATGATGGGAGATGCGACCTGTATATCGTGACTGGACCAAACATCAAGTGTACAAGTGTTAACTGGCCACATGGCGAATAGATCTATGCTTTAACATGCCTAATACTGATGACAGTCTCACCTGCAATGGACTGATGTCTGTGCAGCACACCAGAGGTACCTGTATAGGGGTGACACAGCAGTTTGAACATTATCCATGACTGTATGACAGCCACAGAGTGCACTGTGCATGTTAACGCATTCGCCTGTACAATATCATATAGTATGCACGTGTGCATATACAGGGTAGCATACTGTAGTATGCAGCATGTGTGTAAACATACCTTGCGTATGATGTTACATTACATAATGTATAGTGACACATGCAACTAAATGGGACACATGCAACTAAATGGGATATAATAGTCATATGTGCAGTACTGACTTACCAGGCAAGTCCAAGCTCATTGGTTGGGAGACAGCCACCTCCACGATGGCAGCTAGTGTTTGTGGATGCTGTTTTGAGGGTGTCCACAGACTGGTCAGTAGCTCCTCGGTGTGTGTGAGTGAAGGCTGGGTTGGTGGCCCACCACCTGTTCCACCTTGTTTCCTGGTGATTGCAGTGGCACGCTGTTTCGCATGTCGTATCAAGTCCGTGCAGTGTCTGCACACCTGCTGGTAGGTGCGGTTACGGCCACCCACATCATTAACCCTCCTGCGAAGATCCTGCCACAGATTGCCACGCTGCTGGGCATGCTGTGGCACATGGCTGAACAACACCTCATAGTTCTCATGGAGGTACTGGATGAGGACATCATCCTCCTGGCAGCTGTACACTGGCAGGCATGAACGAGGCATTATCTGTAAGACATAATGATGGTGACAGGTCACAGTATCACAGAGATGTACAGAGATACTGCTGCACATACATTTGTAGTAAATCTAGTACATCTGCACAGTTATCTTTGCAAATCATCATGACACTGACATGACTGACATGTTTGTGTCACACACATGTAACACCCGTTATGCATTGGATATCATCACTATATATGTGTGTCACCTCATTACATTGTTCATACTCCATGTGAATGCTGTCTTGATGTGGGCATGTCTGTTTGCCTGCACTGGTGTTCTTACCTATCAGCACATGCCTGGATGTGTCCACAGTAATGCTGTTGACCTTGATGCTGTGTATATGTCACATATCAACACATGCACTGCCTTAATGGACTTGAGCAGTGACAATGCACACATACGCATGGAAACCTTTACATGCATGTGTTTTGCCATATACATCTACACGGCACTGTACAGCAGTTCAGCATCCTGCCACGGATCGCCTGTGTTGCACATGTGATAGACATGGGACAATGGCTAGCTGGACGTCATTCGCAGGGATGGTTATCAACTATAGCATGTATGGGCAAGGTTTCCTAGCTGTATCTGACAGCCATTTTGCCACTGCGAGGTGCATCAGTGCCACATTACTGATCCAGACAGTTGATAATACATCTACCATGCGGTCATCACACCATGTATGACAGAGATGACATGTGCAGCTTTGATGGACAGGGTTGCATGATATGGCGGGAGTATGTCACATGTATGGCACAGGGATCTGTCCAGCATGAGGCGATCCTAGTAGTAGAATGGTGGCTGTCCATGACGTATGTTTTTCAGATCAGGATATGTACGTGTAGCATGTCCAACATCATAGTGTAGCACATGTCTTTATGCAAGGTAGCCAGCATGCTGCATAGTGGATGTGAGGATTGTGAAGGCCGGTATCGCCCATCCACGCATGGCCAATACCCCTTAAAGGTGATATTTGATCCAATATTGGTCACCCGAGTGCTGAGTATGCCTGTCCAATGATCTCCATGCTCATGGATGGCACCCTGTCATGACATGGGTGCCTCGTATGACTACCTAAGAGGCCTGGAGATGTCACCAACTCAGGGAGGTGAACTGCACAGCACCATCCCTTACACAGCGTCCATAATGTTGACCGCAGCCTAGGTGGTAGTTAATGGGTACAGGGATGTTCACCTAGCAGTGACAATGCTGATATCATCTGTCAGATTGTGCACATATGTCACACACCTCACCCACAAAGCCCATTCTGTATGTTGTTCACAACACTGAGACAGCTATTGCTAATAGGTCATGGCCATTCACATCCTTACATACACAGATGCCTCACATTTGTTTGTGTGGTATGGGCTACAATGAGGGGGGTGTACAACACATTAACCCTGTTTTACTGTAGCTGCCACTGGTGTGATATGCACATGTCACTCTGACACCTTTTGTAGTGTTGATTCTGTCAACAGGCCACTGGTAGAACACTCCTGTGACATACGAAGGTACATGTAGTCAAACATCCGTACTGTCATCTACATCTGTACTGCCAACATCTACGTTGATAATGGTTCATGGACTTGCAGACCATACTTAGCAGGGTAATTATGCAGTGCCTCCAATTATGACTGTCGTCACCACTTGTGGGTTGATATTATCCAACACCCTATCTGTATTGCATTTTCATGCTCAGCACTTGTTCAGAACTTGTGAGCACTTCATGAGCTACTAATTAATATAGCACCCATTCCAAGCCATTTCTCACAAGTACAGTGTCTGTCCTTACATTTCCAGCTTGCTTACAGTACAACAGCTGTTGTACACACGTAACTCACATATCTTGTGAGACATGGTTGAATATACAGGCATGTCCAACTGTCACGTACCAGTGCTATTGCCTGTCTATATGATGAATATGGCGTACATGTGGCAATAGAGCAATTGTCTCATGTACACAGTCAATGCTCACCTCCCAACATATGACACTACAGCCTGTGGGAGATGCACATATGCAGCCATGCTGGGGGTAATGCTGTCACCAACCCTGACTGAACCTGACAGTCATGTGGGGACGTGTAACATTTGCAACACACCCCACTCATCACATAGTCTCACAAGATGTCCACCACCACAGGCCACACATACGAGTATAACTTGTGCAGTACCTCTCCATACTCTGTGTGGGCACCAAAGGCAACCCCCATCACCAAACACAACAACAATAACTTATAGCCCACAGAATCATGTGTGCCCATCACATACAGCCAATAGGGTGATATAACATACACAACACACCAGTCATAAGTGACTCTGTAGGCGGTCACACTGATGTCCCACTCAGTAGGCTACACAAGGCGATAGTCACTTACATCTAGCTGTTGGGTAACTGGTTCTGCAACATAACCTATGCACCCATGCCACACCTCACCAGGTACAATTTGACTGTCATTCTCCATGTTAGTGTGACTGCCCTGAGATGCAACTTCACAGACTACATGTGCAGGGACATGCAATAGCTCACCGGTCTTGTAGCCCTGAAGGTATGGGCCAAGCCCTGGGGAGCATTATGCATTCATCTGGACTTGATACCACTGTACAATGACTGACTGTTTCACTTCAACAGTTGCCTATGCTTCTGCTGTCATTCCACAGGCATCCGGTATCTGTCCGCTTTGACTGACATGGTCAACAAAACACAATGCTTTGGCACAGATGACCTGCACCTGTCAGCCCTGGGAGTACAGATAACATGTAAGGCTCTTGCTGCTCCTATACTGCCTGTCTTGCACAGTTTCCAATAACATTCACCACCAGAACGGGAACAGGCAAGCAAAACATGGGGTCATGTGACTCGATGCTTGACATCTTCATCTCTGACGCATGCAGGCAAGGCACTCCTTATAATGAACAACTTCAATATCTCTGCAGTGACTGGGACCTGCCTCTAGGCTCCGCAGAGCACACCTGCAATGACAGGTTATACGCAGACCACACCTTTCAGTCATGTATACGCAGATCACACCTTTCAGTCATGTAACCTGGACCGGAACACCCACGGTTGAGGTGTTCCCATATTCCACTATGTTGTACACACATCCTGGCTAGTTACTTAGCACAATGCATCAGAGGTGCTCCACGTGCAACTAACTGTGGCCAGAACTGCTCTACACATTACAACATGCTATGGATTCAACAACATACTCCACGGTTACCAGACCTCATTTCTTGGTGTACTGGACAGTAGGGTTCAGACAGGTACTACTAATGTGAGACTGACACTACCCCACACTTAACTGGGATAGCCACTCATGTACTGACACATTAGACCAATGCTGTCCTTCATTCATAACCTCCACTTGGCTGGATCAACCCATACACACCACCTCCAAGACCAACAATATCCTAGACATGGACACTTCCAACATGTGACTGGTGTTCCACACCTGAGGTTATAACCTCGTTGGTGGATTCCTAACATATGCTAATCACCCTTGTTATCCACATCCCGGCACCACACCCTTCACGGCATACACAGTACAAGAGTACTAAAACGCCTACTACAGACGTTTTATGACAGCAGTAGTTAACGTCATGACACCCGTGCAGATGGACAATGCACATACAAACGCTGAAACATACCCCAGTGCACTTCATTAGCACTTACATGACTGCATGGATTATGCTATTCCAAACAGAGCCATGATGGTACCCACCAGATAACGGATGCCACTCTGGGGGTCCAGTTCCATGGACATAATTTACAACAAAATGTGGAGGCTGTTGCAAAGTGGAGTACAATCCCATGGGTGGGATAGCTCACTGGTCAGCCTCAGTAGAGCTACGGGATCCCTCATCACATACTCTGAACCTAGCTACGTAAACATTACTGCAACACATTCCAGGGTGTACCACAAGGCATTATGGAGGTATGTCAGTAGTCAATGGCAATACCCACATCTGCTCTGACATATGACAGTTACTCAGGAACATTACAGAACTGAGTGATGTTGCAACATCCTGGTGGATGGGTTCAATGCTAACATTACACCCTCTCACTCCCTACAGGGCCACAATCCATGCAGGAACATTGTGGTGTCCCTGCGGTCACAACTACACAGTACTAACCAGCACTCTCTAAGGCCTGGAACACTGACTCCATGTGACTGTCCAACATTCCAGGCTGTGATTTACACAAACCTCTGAACGACATGTTTCCCCACATGGCCACCAGATTCAGTAATTGCCTTGTATCAGACATTGTGGCCCCTGAATGGCACACAGCAACAGTTATCACACTCCAAACAGGTGGTGCCACAATGAACAAGAGGGACTATTGCCCTATATGCCTGACTGGACTGTTCTGCAAGGCTATGGAGCACATCATCATGGAAGTCATTCACAGAGACAATAGTAAGCTCCAGTCCTTTGATGCCACCCAGGTTGGACTTGTTAGAGCCAGAACATGGCTCCTACACCTGGTGGACTCCTTTGATACAGTTACCAGGGTAGTTGATGACAGTAAGGGGGTCCACACAGCCTACATTGTCCTCTCATTGGCTTTCAGCACCATTCTCCATTCTGGTATTGACAACATACACATCCACCTGCACATCGACCCCTATGTCTCAGGATGTTATGCAAAGTGGCTCATGGACAGGACCCACACAATGAGGGTAGCATACCATAGTACCTACTGTATTTCAGTTACACTTGGCATATCACAGTCCTCAGTCATAGGGCCCCTCATGTTCGGTATATGCTTCCCTGAGGTACAGGCAAGCACAGAGGTACTTTCCCTGACTAGCTTTCCAGACAACTGCATACAAAGTGCCATGATTGATCCACCAGCTGATACTGACAACTTCCTTAAGGGTGTCACTGTGACGGATAACTGATATCAATATCATGGCCTCAAGCTGCATGACACAAGGTGCATGAACATCCCCTTTGCATTACACCAATCACCCACTGACTATCACATAGGTGGTAGTCCCATACATACATGTCACATTGTACGTGATCATAGTACACACGTATGTAGCACCCACTCCTTTGATAACCTTATTGCCACTGTGGTGTGGATATCCTTTTACATGGCCACCCTTATCTGTACTGGGTTTGTAGCTGGAACATAGGCACCCATTGTACCTCTGAACTTTTGACGTATACACACATTCAAGGGTACAACTCCCCGTTTAGGGTGTACCTTACAGAACAGCTACAGCTTTACATACCACAACATTAACACACCATGAGGATTATTGAGCTCCGAAGGTTGACATATGCGGCAGAACTACGGACACCACGACTGTACACATTTGCATACTGCATACTCAGGGGTGACCTCTGCTGAACAGACAGGGCCCATGTCCACAACAATATTCATGGATATACTCCACATAAGCGACATAAGCAAAAGCCACTGTGAGCAACATGCTCATGGATATGTGCACACATGCAACGATGAGTGGGATGTGCTTGAGGGTTACATTCCCAAACCAGACACTCACCATGCTTTGGAACATGATTCCTATGTACATCACGCAGGGACACTCAGTAGCACTGTGCATGTGATACCTCACTTGGTGGATGGGAGACACACATGTACGCCAGGGATCACTGCAGTGGCTTTGCTGTGCAGAGGTGCAGGTAACACATGGCTCTGCTGTTCACAGACAGGACACTACCCTAGAGAGGTTCCGCTGCTGTAAACACTGTAGTTGGACTTACACATAGACTTGTCAGACTGCATAGTACTCCACTATGAACCTGTGAAGCTATTACATGTCCTTTGTGCATGGTTAATTGAGTAGCTCTTCCATTTCGATTAGCTATCATGCTGTTACAGTGTCCCATGACTACAAGCCATATGTATCCTGTTATTGTATATTGTACATGCCAATAGACGATACCGTTGGTATGCATGATATGCCTGTTATGCTGTGCAGAATATCTGACATATCTACCTACAATACTGTATATTACACATATTTTACATATTATCCCATAATGCAAAGCATACTTGCACAGCAGGACCACCTTAGGCATGTCATTGTTGTTATATGCCCATACAAATGCCTACTGTGACAGTATATCAACATATATTATCCCCTGCTATGGCACGTACTTGTTGGACATACCCTACCACTGACGGCGGGTGGTATGGAATTGTTCTGTTTAAAGCCCTTGTGTAGCATCCCTTGTGGTGTCTGTGATGTTTACCTTGTGGCCCACTACAAGCATTACTTTGCTCAACAAGACATCACTACATAATACCTTTTCCCACTTTATGCATTGCGGACACTTTTAATTAATACAAAACAGGCTATACATACACTAACATACTGAGTGTTCTACATACCTTTTTAGCATTCTGAATTTTCGTAACTATCTCTCTTACACTGTTTAAACAGTTCTATGGTATGAGCATATGGTATGAATGTCTGGCAAGTCATCCTTATATACGTCGATACCTGTAACGTGGTTTCCTGCCGCCAGTTGGTGTTCCTGAGTGAATTATTACTTGCACATCAGCTGTGCAGCTACTCCATTCGCCAGTTACACGGCAACAGTGGGGTGTAATTGAATTCTCCACTTGGGCATTGCCCATTTGCCCTACCTTCAAGGAGACGGCCTGTATTGTGTTTTGTTGTGTGTAATTGCAACTGCTATGTGTAGAGACACGGATATTTTGGATTCATGTCCCCCGTGGATTGTGTGTGACGGCTAGAGTATGTGGTTCTACATGTGAGTGTACCTGTCATCTCAACCATCTGATAAGGGACTATTGCAAATAAAACCTGTAACATCGCCGTCTGTTCCATTATACAATGGCTACGATTTCACATGGCGCCTTTAAAAATGTGTCTCTCACAAGGTATGTTAACGCTTCTGCAGATGTAATTGAGTGACTGGATGTTTCTGCTGTAATTACAGTCTGTATTGCTATAGTTTCGTGTGTGGGGGATGTCGGTGGGTGTACGTAGCATATACAGGTTTGTGGGGCTTGCATTTCTACATATTCCATATATGTGTGTGGGCTCCTTCCCTAATTAAAGACCTATCAGTTAGTAGACTTTTGTTACGGGCATATACATTGGGCCGTTCTTAATTCGTTTCTATATAGTATGCAGGTGAGGTTGATACTTCCATACCTCTGGAAATACAGCGATATGTAAAGGAATGTTACTAAATGACAGCTGTCCCGTGTATTTCTGTCCCAGATATTTGCACTCATTGCAGTTGTGTTGGTAACTGAACCTCTTTGACATGGGTTGCCACCTTTTCAAATGGCCATAGTGGGACACTTGCGGGACACACATCGGAGTTTACAGGCCGACACATACCCATGGTCAGTACACAGGATAGCACATACTTTTATCCTGAATACATACTTATTCTTGTAGGACTTTGGCTACTTATCATATTGCATGTAAAATTTACGTCTCTTACATACAGGCATAACTATTTAATGCAACTATTACATAATATATGGGACATAATAATTCCTACAATCTCAGACATTTGCCCTTTTTAATGTTTTATGTCAGGACACAACTGCACAGGGAGGGGCTGTCCCTCCTAATGTGGGACAGGTGGTAACCGTATGCCTATGGCTAGCTATAACCACACCTACCGTAATGATCTACCTCCGAGTAGGCACTAACAGACACACGATGCAGACACACACATGCACACATTACAGTCACACAGAAATGCACACGGCACCCTCACCACACACATACACAGACTACGGCAATCACAAACACAGTTGAACACAGTACCTACGTGGACCGCAACTCCGGCAGTGGTAACTAAATGTCCCTTCATATTGTGATAAAATTACTCGCAGTTCTAGTGTTCTGGTACTGTGTTCTTTCAGCCTCGTGGTTACGCATGTCAGTATGTGACACATTCCATAGTTGGCAGTATCCTATTTATTTGTACCTCCATGGTTGTGAACATGTCGTTGACATATCTATATATTTGCAGATATCGGTGAATCCGTATATATCAACATATATCTCTCTATCACCCTTTCTATCTGTATTATATATATGTATATATATATATATATATATATATATATATATATATATATATATATATATCTCTGACAGAGAGAGTGACAGGCAGAATACACCTTTCATTGTGTACTTGTCAGTGTATACTGTTTCCTGGACTCCGCACGTTTGTGTTTGAACCTGTCACATTACACACCTGCCGTAGGTACATCTTGGCTACCATAGTGTTAGGTGATTGTGTACATGATTGCGTGTTCTACTCCTGGCAGTGGTCGTTTTACCCTTCAGAGCAGGCACTATTAGTACAGGGGTGAATAATGCTGGTTTCACCTGTTCTGGACATCATTGACCGTGATCTGCGCGATATTCAGAGAAGCTTAGCCCTGTTTCACGCATATCCGTATAGTCATATTTAAACAAAGCTTACCAGCACTGGGCAATGCATATTCCTGCTAACGTGTGCTAAACATGATCTGATGACCTGCATCCAACATGCATTATTCGTGCCTTCGGTATTACGTTACATCCCTTGCAGGACGTGGGACTGGGAACACGCACGACGGTCACTGCATTTACCACTGGGCATCTGGGATTTGTACACGTGTTATGGCGTTTTGTATGTGGACTATACTACAGCTGTTATTCCATACTGCAATCACATGGGTAACTCAGTTAGTTTACATATGGATGAGTCCTATTAATGGTATGTCCATGTGATGTTTAATGGATGTGCTCCAGCATTGGGTATGTGAGCCACACACTATAATGTGCTACACCTTCAAACGACCATAGGTGGAGCATGCTGGGGTGACAGATACCTGTCATGGGTACACCCCATGCCTTGACACGACATCCATGATTACATTATGTGGAGCCCCTCATTAACGCACCAGGGAATCCATGCAGTGTGTGTGGAGAACAGTGATTATACACATGGGATCCCGCGATTGTCTTTGCTCCACTGAGCGACAGTTAGTTACTCGATGTTGTGGTGACAGCAGACACTGTTTGCCTTGATTGGTTTATGGCCTCTGACAATCGGGCATGTACCTACCGATGTACCTAGGAACCTATACACACAGTACCAACATATGCTGATAGGTGCATGTACTGTTCAGGTGTTGAAATTCCTTGTTCCAATAGCTGTTGTGTGTACAATGGTTGAGGGCTGCCTATGTAGGATTCACACAGTAGCCCACCTATACATTACAATTTACAGGTGGTCGTGTGTGTGTGCCATCCATTTTACTGTGTGTGCAGGTGGAGAGGTGTGTCAGGCCGTAGGGGCTTCCAAG
The DNA here is from genome assembly GCF_019279795.1 of Protopterus annectens. Taxonomy (NCBI): domain Eukaryota; kingdom Metazoa; phylum Chordata; order Ceratodontiformes; family Protopteridae; genus Protopterus; species Protopterus annectens. The sequence goes on along the minus strand of NC_056726.1, from coordinate 1,275,768,509 downwards.
GCATAGGCATATTGGGCACGCCTCCGTCTGCCTACTGGGGCTGGCACATGGTGTTCGTGGTCTGAATCTCACTGTGCCTATGATGGCCTTGGCAATTGTGGTGGGCTATGAGGGCCTTCACCATTTTGTCCCTGCTGCAGCTGTTTCTGCAGGATCATATTATGTAGCATGGCATATACTATGAAGATGTGGGCACACTTGCCTGGAAAATACTGCAAGGCTCCACCAGATGTGTCCAAGCAATGGAACCGTGATTTCAGCATCCCGAACACACACTCTATGATGATTCTGGTTTGTGCGTGTGCCTCATTATGGCATTCTTGCATGGGTGTGTGTGCATTTCTGATGGGAGTCATCATCCATGGCTCCAGTGCATAGCCAGCATCCCCCACAAGGTGGCCATGTGGGATGTCCCCCCTGACAAATACCTGATACAGCTGTGAGGCATGCCAGATATGGGAGTCATGGTAGCTTCCAGGGCTGCCAGCAAACACATCCATGATAATGCCCTGGGCATTGCACATGACCTGGCAGTTGATGGAGTGGAATCCCTTGTGGTTTATGTAGCACCTACCATGCTCACCGGGTGGTGACTTGATATGTATGTGTGTGCAGTCTATTGCACCCAGTACCTCCGGCTAGTGTGCCACATTGTGGAAGTGACGCATATTGCTGGCCAACTCCTCCTGAGTTCGGGGGAAGTATATATGCTCATTGGCATGTGGTAACATGGCATCCAGGAACTGGTGTAGTACCCTGGATGCTGATGCCTGTGAGATCCCCATTATATCTCCAATTGGCCTTTGAAAGGTACCTGTGGCTAGTATTCGCAAGCTTACACATACCTTCATGTCCACTGAGATGGGTTCCCCTCCGTTGTTTCTGGATCTCAGGCGTGGCCGGCACAGCTCAACTATTTGCTGTAAGATGTCCCTGTCCACCCTGTAATGCTCTACTATCTCCAGATCATGTAGCCCCTGGTAGGTTACCCTTGGTCTGAACACTCTTCTCCTCCTCCGGGGCCTGCAGTGGTTGTCAGTATCATCCTCCACAACACCGTCAGTCTCTAACACATGGTGATGAATCACAGCTATGGCAGCTCCCAACATATACATTTTAAAAGTTCCCAGTGTGTTTACACCTAAGGTGCAGTGTTTGGGAATATACAAGTGTGTGTAGGGTGCTTTCGCACTTTATACTTTTGTGCTGTGAACACCGATGATGTCATAGGGTGTGTATGTACAATTGTAGCTACAGGGTATCTTATGTGTTTTACTACAAGAACTACTATTGTGGTGCCTTTGGTGTTGAATTACATTTGGCTGCCATGGATTACCTCTTGCCCTTCCCTTTACATTTCTTCACGTTTCACCTACCATTTTCTGGCATGCATCCAGCAGCCTGCTTTCATTTGTACTTTCCTGGACCTGGCTCATCTTGCGTAATGTGTTCTATTGCCGGTCTACTGTAGGTTTGCTTTGCTCTGCTATGACAGTTCTCCTTTCTTTGCAATCCGACACCTCCCCTATCCTGTTTTGCAGGTTTCTGCGAGCAGACTTGTCAGCTGCCGTCGATTGCCCACTGTGAGTTAATAGGTGTTAATTGCTCAGTTGTACTGCAATTACCCTACTGCGGCATTTCCTTCTTTTCTTCCCCTGACCTTCCTGTTTGTGCTATGGTGCGTGGTGCATGCATCCGCTTACCGGGTTTCGGGCACGTTTTCATCCCCATACACATGCGCTTTCGGGCACCATATGTGCTCTCAGCTAAACAATGCTATACCTATCTCCCCACCCCTGTCCTGTGGCTTTGCTTAGCAATGGTCAGGCCAGATTTGCATTGGTCCAATGTGCTTACAGCTACGGTGGCACACCCCACTTCTGATGCCATGTATACCTCTGAGCCACTCCTCGGTGTTGTAGCGCTGCGCCGTATGGTACATCCTTAATCAAGTGGGAAGTTTTCGATTCAGTATTACCTGCCTCATTTGCATGGCATTGACTACTAATTCATAGTTACTGCGCCGAACACTGTCACAGACCCTCAGCAACCCTTGCAGCTTGGTTATGGTGTACCATGCATACCATTGAGTATTATGGTGAAATCCTGATTTGTATTACATTGCGATTTTATGACATTTGTATATATTTTCTTTGTGTTCCCATTTGCGCACACATGCCCTGCGGTTGTACTTTGCGATACTGTGGACATGACATTAAATGTTGTTTTTTAGGTGTTGTGCATCTTTTCTTATGCCATTGGCTGTATATTTAGCCATTGGCATATGTTAACTTTGTAATGAGTCTGGTCCGCTTTCATAGCTCCGATGTTCTGTTTGGAAAAATGTAAACCGTGTTTTTTGGTTTACATTTCCGTGGGCTTACACTACACCTGCACCACTTCATGAATCGCTATGTACCTTAATTTGCATGGTGCGGCACTGCGCATGGGGTGATTAGCATACCTAAGCCGAGGGCTGCACAGTTCTGGCGTACTCCGGTAGTGCACGTGGAATTGGATTGTACCTGAATCGCTCGGTGGCCATATTTGGCATTATACCGCCTATGCTACGCCTGCGCCTGGCGCAAGATTCATGAATCCCGGGGATTGTCAATATTGAGCACTTTGTATTTGCCCAATAAATCAGCCAACTTGTTAAGACAATTATTGTAAGTCTCAGGTTCATTAGGTACAGCTGAAGATTCCCTGGGTGTGTTAAAGTTAAATTTAGTTTTTTTAACCAGCCAGGCAGAAAAAGGCTGCCTGGGCTTAACAGTTCCCCCTTTCCCTGTTGTTAAAGTTAAAACAGTCACCTTGTTGCTGGGGAACTCAAGAAGTCCCAGTAACTCCTTGCCCTTCATTAAGGTTAATTCCAGATGCCAACTGGGTTGAAAAGAGGTTAGGAACACCAATATCCTGACTGTTGTTGACATTCTGACCAGTCTGTAAATTGAATGTCACTCTTCTATGTGCAGGCTGCTCTCCTTCCCCATTAGCAGCAGTTGTTGCCAGTTGTTTTGCCATTTCTCAGCAATTCCCAATTGCCTGGTATAGTCCCAGATGAAAGAAAGGCAGCAAGGGTGTGGCCAATAGGCGTCAGTAAGTCCACAAATTGTGAAAGCTGCCAAATCAGCTTTCGCATTTCACCTATTTCGTCCTTCCTCCCTCTCTCTGCTTGAGGTGAGGAAACAGGGCTTTCCATATCCCACAAAGAAAAAACAACCAGTAAATGTTCAAAATTGAGGAATAACCAGCCATCAAAGCAATAACCAATAAACAAAAATAAAATCCAAGGCTGTAGGAAGCACCCACTGAAACAAAAGGCAATAAAAACACTCTTTATTTTCCACAGTTTCACACAGAAGACATTACGTTCACTATGGCACATACATTTTTGTCTGTAAAAGACTTCCTCAGATAAGCTTCCTGTGTTTCCTCCCTCAATTTATACAAGCAGCAATTAAAAATCCACCAATAAAATGCTTGTAGTGAAAAACCAAGATTGCTAATTGTTGCTTAATACTACTGTTTAAAACTTTGTTCTCACACTGACCAGTGACCAAAGCCACTTTTTCAAAACTTACTTGTACATTAAAATATTGACAAAGAAAAACATTAAAAAATGCATCATAACTTTTGAATGTATGTATATATAAAAATGTTTAAATATATGTGCAAAAATATATAAAAATATATTTATTTCTTCTTTTTCCCAGTAAGGGGTCGCCACAGTGGATAACCTGTCTGCTCATGATTGGCAGTGGAGTTTTACGGTGTTGAGTTGCCAGCCTGGTACCCAACCTTCCACAGAAGGCACACACTCACACCTAGAGCCAATTTAGAATGTCCAATCCACCTACAGCATGTCTTTGGGATGTGGGAGGAAATCGGAGCACTCAGAGGAAACCCACGCAATCACAGGGAGGACATACAGACTCTGCACAGAAGGCACCCCAGCCGAGAATCAAACTGGAGAACCTCTTGCTGTGAGGCGGCAATGCTAACGGCTGCACCACCATGGCCGCCCTATAATAATATACTTATTTAATTTTCTTATATCCATAATAAAATGTCTCCCTCAAGTGGATAAAATTGAAAATGCACCCTTAATTTAAAAAATTAAGGGAAAAGTTATGTAGGCTCACATTAAGTGTGATAATCTTTCCAGAACGATTCTAAACTATTATAAAAGCACACCATGAAATTATTAAAAACTCTAAAAATAGGAAGATAGGAACAAAGGGGAACTATAGTTTAGCCAAAGCTTGAAATGCAAGTATTTTGATATTTTAGATAAGATAGATGAAAAATGTACTGTAAATAGTAATAGCAAGATCAAAAAATTAGAGAGGGACATTATTGAATACAGGGAGAAGCGATGTTACCCCACCCCAAAGGGGAATAGAAAAGACAATTTCCTTGATGAACATGAACATGGGAACAGTTCTAATGTTAATTTTGGTAGTGATGGTGGATCTCTTGGTGAGAATCACCCTGACCCTTTAGAGTATCCCCTCCTCCGTCATTCAGAGAGGTTACAGAACCAGAGAGCTCCCCAAAATTATCAGCCTACTGGTTGGGGAATGAGATGAGGGGGACAATGAGGGAGGAGGAGATTTTAATACCCGCATCTGATAGTATTGCACAGACTGGTAATAAGTACACTTCCAAAAACTTTAATATTTTCAACTATAGTAGTATTGATCTCACTGTGGAACATTTTAATTTGTTATCCAATTTAAATTTATCCCTAATCAGAGATATGACCTTACCAAGCTTATTCTGGATTTAAAATTGTTCACTAGTGAACGTTAATGTCTTCTGTGGAAAACTGTGGAAAATAGAGTGTTTTCATGTAGAAAGCTTTCCGTACAACGGAAGCAAGATTGTGGTTAAAAGTCAGGTTGCTATCAACCTGGGTGCCCTAATCCCTCGCGACTGATTGTGTGCTTAGGACATTGTTATTTACGTGATAATTTGCGAGGATTTCACTCTCATCAAAATGATGATGCATTTTTTGGTATTCAGCTTGAGGCTATGTTTCTGGCACCAGTCATTTATTTGGGTGAGACCCTCTTGGAGGATGTCCACAACACTAGGGGATTTGATGAGAGCATCCAGCTTGCAGTCATCTGCAAACTTGGTCTGCCATAGCCCACTGGTTTTGGCCTGCACCTCAGAAAAACAAAAAGTATATCCCAAATAACAGATGCCCCAAGACTTAAACCTGGGGTACACTGCTCATTACTGGTCTACTGCTTAAGGTGACTTCCCCTATTTTGACTAATTGGGTTCAATCACTGAGCCAGTTAGCTACCCATCTAGTAACATATGGATTGATGCCTAACTGAGAGATTTTATCTATTATGTCGAGTGCGGAATAGTGTCGAAGGCTTTGGCCAGGTCAAGGTAGGCAGTGTACACCATTTCCCCTCATCCATGGCTTTGGTAACTGTCTCAAAGAACTCGACCAAATTTAACAGACCTCCCCTTGATGAAGCCAAGTATTTGGTCAAGTATTTGGAGATTGCCAATGCCCTTGTTAATGAGGTCCATGATAAACCGTTCCATGGCCTTGCAGATCAGGCTAGTTAGGCTGATGGGTCTATAATTTTCTGGATCGGTGGACCCTCCACCTTTGTGGAAAGGGATGACAGTGCCTGTCCTCCACTCAGCTGGGACAAACCCAGTACTCTGGCTTTGGTTGGATAGGGTGCCTACTTTTACTGCAAGTTCTTGCCTGAGTTCATGTAGGATGCAGCCTGGGATGTTATCAAGTCCCATGGAGATGGTATTTTTTGCCTTTGAGAGAGCAGTGATGACCTGTTCCCTAGATATAAGGGGAAGGAGGCAGGTACTGGAAATGTTCTTATTTACTGATGGAGGGACAGAGGGGTGAAGTTTTCCCTGAATCTGTCAGCCAGCAAGTTTGCTATATGTATATGTGGTGTCCTTGACCACCAGTTCCGAACAGATATGGGTGCTTCCTTTGATATTGCGGACATATGTGAAGAAGGCCTTATGACTGTCTCTAGCAGATGTTGCCAATTTGGAAGTTTGCTTTGGAGGATTTCACTAGTGCTCTTATTTGCTTGTTCAGGCTAAGGAGAGATTTCTTCCAGCTGGGCACCTGCTCCTTCTTGGTCCCGGACAACAATTTTTTCCTTTTGTTATAGAGTTTATTTATTGCAGATGTCCACCAAACAGGTTTACTCTTCCTTGTGGAGGATGCTTTGGTCCTGTCTAGTATTCCTGCTTCCATTCATCTATATAAATGCTCTTATAGTGCTTTGGTAAAGTTTTGGATACTTGTGCCAGTTCCTAGAGAGGGGGGAGAGGGTTGTGAAGCTGTTTATACCATCCCTAAAGAGGCTGTAATCAGCTTTGGAGAAGTTTTTTGTTTGACCCTAGCTAGAGGGGACTCAGGGGAGATGGTGACTTCAAAAGTGACCGCTTTATGGTCAAATCTTACCAAGGAGGATGATACTGCAGGGATGCTGCAGTGGTTACTCATGCTGGTTATCATCTCCAAGATATTATCACCTCTTATGGGGGTATCAATTAGCTGTTCCAAAGTATTTGCATTGACAAAATCGAGGAATCTCTGGGCATTTGTTTTTTGGCGTGAGTTGTTCTTCCAGTCTATGTTTGGGTAGTTAAAGTCACCCAGGATCAGGGTAAATGGTTGAATCTTGATAGATTCGAAGAGGTCTAGTTAGGCAGATTGGGCATCTTGAATCAGATTTGGAGGCTGGTGGCTAGCTATTATTTGTATAGGGGTCTTGTCAATGGTTAACTGTACCTGGAGTGTCTCCTGTGCATTGTACTGTTTGACCAGCCTGGAGGTTTGTATGTCTTTATTATATACTGAAATTCTACCTCCTTTGGCTTTACTGTCCACAGTTTGGGGTCAGAATGTATGATAGGATAAGTAACCAGGTACGGCTGGGGTGCTCTCTGCAGCTTTGAACCAGGTTTCTGTGACTGCGCAGATGTTAGCATTTTACAGGTTTAAGAAAGATTGGAATGTGTGCAGTTTCATCTTTAGACTCCTAGTGTTTAGCAACATGACCTTTAATTTGCGTTTTGTTTAAATTTTTATGTTGGTAGTTTTATCCTCTTCACTTTTCCTAAAAAAGGCACTATGGAGGAAGCAAGTGCCTTTGCCAGAAGCCTGACGCCCAAGTGAGACAGATGCAGGCCATCTCTGGGAAAGCATCCTGGTCTGTCGATCATATCTTCCCAGGCTGGCAGGTACTGGATACCCCTGGAATGACACCAGAAACTAAGCCAATTGTTAAAGTCAATCACTTATCACTTAAACTAAAACACACTTAGTTCAATTACCTGTAGTCAACAACTAAAAGCACAATTCCAGTGTAGGCCTCAATAATCACTTTACTTCACTTAATCTTTTATCTTCTGTCATACACTATCCCCTACCTCCTTACTGCTTATTATGCTGTCCATTCAAGTTCACTCCAGTCTTGCTCCAATTCCCCCAGTTCCCTTCACCCTTCTTCCCATCCTTAATCAATGTAACCTACACTACTTTACTGTAATATACATTCTGTAAATACTCTGTATACACACAGTGGATATAAAAAGTTTACACACCCCTGCTAAAATGCCAGGTTTTTGTGATATAAAAAATGAGATCACAATAAATCATTTCAATACTTTTCCCACCTTTAATGTGACCTATAACCTGTACAATTCAATTGAAAAACAAACAAATCTGTTAGGAAAGCATATAAAAAATAAAAAAAACGTACAATACGCTGGTTACATACTGTAAGTGTGCACACCCTTAAACTAATACTTTGTTGAAGCACCTTTTGATTTAATTACAGCATTCAGTCTTCTTGGCTACGGGTCTATCAGTATGACACATCTTGACTTGGCAATATTTCCCCACTCTTCCTTGCAAAAGAGCTCCAAATCTGTCAGATTGCAAGGGCATCTCTTGTGTAAAGCCCTCTTCAGGTCACTCCACAGATTTTCTATTGGATTTAGGTCTGTGCTCTGGCTGGGCCATTCCAAAACTTTAATTTTCTTCTGGTGAAGCCATTCTTTTGTTGATTTGGAAGTATGCATGGGATCACTGTCATGTTGAAAGGTGGAATTCATCCTCATCTTCAGCTTTCTAGCAGATGCCTGAAGGTTTTGGGCCAAACGTGACTGGTATTTGGAATGTTCATAATTTCATCCACCTCGACTAAAGCCCCAGTTCCAGCTGAAGAAAAAAAACTCCAATGCATGATACTGCCACCACCATGCTTCACTGTGGGGATTGTGATCTTTTGGTGATGCAAAGTGTTGTTTTTGTGCCAAACGTACCTTTTGGAATTGTGGCCAAAAAGTTCAACCTCAGTCTCATCAGACCTTAACACATTTTCCCACATGCTTTTGGGAGACTTGATTTATTGTTTTGCAAATTCTAGCTTGGCATGGATGTTTTTCTGTGTAAGAAAAGGCTTCCATCTTGCAAGCCTACCCCATAGTCCAGACATATGGAGACTCCAGGAGATTGTTGTCATATGTAGTACACAACCAGTACTTGCCAGAAATTCCTGCAGCACCTTCAGTGTTGCTGTAGGTCTCTAGGCAGCCTTCCTGATCAGTTTTTATCTTGTCTTTTCATCAGTTTTGGAGGGATGTCCAGTTCTTTGCAACATCACTGTTGTCCCATATTTTCCCCACTTTTTGATGACTGTCTTCACTGTGTTGCATGGTATATCCAATGCTGTGGAAATTTTTTGTACTCTTCTCCTGACTGATACCTTTAAACAAGGAGATCCCTTTGATGCTTTGTAAGCTCTCTGCGAACCATGGCTTTTGCTGTAACAAGCAACTGAGTAAATGTCAGGAAAATCCCACTAGGACAGGTAAACTTTACTTGGGGTTAATCAGAGTCTCTTTAACTGATGGCAGGTGTGTACCCAAGAAGACTGAAGGGTGTAATTAAATCAAAAGGTGCTTAGACAAAGTATTAGTTTAAGGGTGTGCACACTTATGCAACCAGTGTATTGTACATTTTTTATTTTTTTATATTTTTCCCCTAACAGATTTATTTTTCAATTGAATTGTACAGGTTCTTGATCACATTAAAGGTAGGAAAAGTTCTGAAATGATTTATTGTGGTCTCATTTTTTTATATCACAAAAACCTGGCATTTTAACAGGGGTGTGTAAACTTTTCATATCCACTGTACTACCAAATATACTGTTTGCAAATACTCTGTATGCACGCTGCTACTGTTTCTTTAAACAAAATGCTAACTGGGTTTATCTACTACTAAGCATGTTACTGTTATAATCCAGCACATTTGATGCTTGATGTGATTGTATTAGTCTCTTACACCTGTGTTATACTTATTTATTGTGTACAACATTTTTTCTGGGATGAACCTGAAAATGCTCCATCTGGACCAGTGCCCTGCCCAAATAAACACATTGTAAATAAGTTAACAATTAAACAAGTTAAAGCAGTCTGATATTTTTATATTAACTGCCACACTGGCTTCATTATATTGCGGTCCTGTTTAAAAATGTATGGCTATCTTTTTTCACATAGGAACTACAGGACTTGGAAGGTCTGACGTGAATTCCACAATATGTAGTTATTAACTTTTTGTTTAGAAACCGGTATGCATGTAAGTATGTGTAGATAGATAGACAAATACGTACAGACTTTTATGTGTATAGATAGCAGATAATTGTGTTAGCTGTTTATTTATTACCTTTGCTTTTTTATTTGATGAATTAATAAGTCTATTCTTATTTGCATTACAAACCAAGCTGTTATTTTTGTAGTGTCTCTCAGGGGTATCAAACCATTTAGAATCTAAAAATAGATAAACTCTGTAATGAGGCAAGAAGTTTTTTTTTTTTTTTTTTTTTTTTTTTCTGGCATCAGTGCTAATACACAAGATTGCACCCCAATATCTTGTTTATTTATTTACATGATTTTTGGGAATTCTGTTCAACATTTCTCTTATCATGAAGAGTGTTATTATTATTGTAGTGCACAGAGCACAGTGATTAAGCTCAGATATTTGGAGAAATAGAAATCAGTTAAGTGCCAGAGTGGCACAAGACCTGACCTTAACAGTTGTTAAGCACCCCCTGCTTAAGTTGTTAAGGTCAAGTCTAGAACCATGCAATAAAATCTGACCATACTACTGACCAGCAAATGACAGCAGCAGAAGTAAAAGATTTGTTTCTGCCTGCTGTCTGCACTGACAATATTATTTTAGTAATGTGATCCTTGGTAATTTATCCAAAAACCATAGACTTTATGAGGAACAGACCAAATATATGAGGCAAAAATCTGGAGAGTTGAGAGACACGGCAAGGTGAGTGTAAATGAAAGGAACTGTGTTAAACTGTCTTTCTGACAGCACTCACTGAGTGCTTTATGGCTTTGAAAGCTGGCAAAATAATTAGAGTTTTTTTTCACTTTATCTAGTAGTACATGGAGCAGGTAAAAGCTCCATGCACTACAAAGAATTATGATTGGGTTTCCAATCCTAACTTGTAATTATTTGTTCAAGACATGGATGCCAAGTAATTCACCTCAACAGGCCCTCAGTATTATACACTTGGCAGAGTGATAGATGATGTCTATATGCATGAGTATGGTAAATGACGCATATTTTATGATAGTCTTATTCTGTATCACAAAGAATTTGGACGGCGCAGTGGTGCAGTGGTAATGTCACCTCACAGCAAGAGGTTTTCCAGTTCGATTCTTGGCTGGGGTGCCTTCTGTGTGGAGTCTGCATGTCCTTCCTGTGTTCGTGTGGGTTTTTTCCAAGTGCTCAGGTTTCCTCCCACGTTACAACAAAGACATGCATCTGGAGCATTTCTCCTCGGGCCTCTGCTGAAAATTGCTCGTTCCAAGTCGGACTTTGCTGGTTAAAAAATGTTAAATAAATAAAATAAAAGAATTTCCACAGTAGATGCTTATATATTACCAAGAGAGACTATAGCATTATATGGACTGTAACCATTTCTTAGTTTCAGCATAGCAGTACTTCTAAGTCTGGAAATGAGGCACTGTCTCTTATGAAAGAGGTTGGAGTTACCCAGGGTAATTGTCCCATCCCATTTGCTCTTTTCAAAATTAAAAGATAAAAGCTAAAATAACCACTCCCCATAGTTTTTCCACACATAAAACATTACAAAAAAAATCTAAGCTTAGATGTTGTCAAGGCATTCAAAACAGTGAGAATTACATTATTTTAAAATAACATATTTTACCTGTGAATAGCACATATGAAGTAATTCAACTGAGTCCATTTTTCCACAAAAGATGAAATATCAATTCAGAGATGACTTTGTGTTAAAATGAATCAAGTTTTACCATGCTTACATTCACAGACAGGGACCAATATATGCCTGCTAGGGGCCATTACCATAGTTTTGAATCAATGGGCTCCCAACTTTTTTTTTTAAGATGAAAAAAAAAATAAGTGCAGTGGTTTGCATTCTCGCCTCACAGCAAGAGGTTCTCTGGTTTGATTCTCAGATGTGGTGCCTTCTGTGTGGAGTCTGCATGTCCTCCCTGTGTTCGTGAGGGTTTCCTCTGGGTGCTCTGGTTTCTTCCCACATTACAAAGACATGTATCTGGAGTGTTTCTCTCCAGACCTCCCACTGAAAATGGGTTTGTTCCAAGTCAGGCTTTCCTGGTAAACAAATGTTAAATAAAATAAAAAAAGTAACTTGGGAAAAGGGCATAGACAAATGTTTACCTCAAGAAAATCAGTACAATCCATGAATATTGCTTCTCATCTATATTAATTTTTGTAACTTCCTAACCCACTTAAAAGAGGGGAGATAGCTGCAAATTAGAAAATATATAACAGAACATTGGAGACAAGATCATTTTAATTGCACATATCCTTCCAATAAAACACAGCTTAAACCTCTTCTATGTATGAACAGTAAGGTATGAACGATCCCATAAAGCTTTTACATTCAAATTAATAGTTTTGGCTGTTGAATATTTGGATACTCAAAATAATTACCGCCCCCTGAGCCCCACCTAAGAGGAATGAAGAGGTTACTTTGTTGCCATTCTCTTGACAAATAATTTACCAGAAACAGCTTGGTCATTTCTTTTCAGCCATAACCCAGATCTCAAATAACACAATACCATCATCTGCAATCAAAATTACTTTTATTGTTTACCTTGAAAAAAGCCATCCTGATAGGACCCCCATCTTTCTTTATAATTTGACTGACAGAAAGGCCCCAAATTAAGGACACTTTTAAATGCTTGTACTTCTAACTTAGAAATTCTCAAAATAATTTCCAGTTTTAGGAGAGACCGAGCAAAAGTCTGAGTACAAATTAGAGATGTCCTCCAAAATTTGTACAGTTGAGAGGTATGACGCCCAGTGCTTTACCATTAGGAGTTTGGTATATACTTTGAAAACATTTCTTCCTCACAACAGGCTGTGACAACTTCACCATTGCTCCTTCATCAAATTTAGGAAGACCAGGACTGGCTAGCCATACCATCTCAGATTGTCTGTCTTGTAGATGGGGGACTTTTACTCTCCTCTTTATATAATGCCTCATAAAATTTCTGAAAACCTGCACTTACATCATGTTGAGATGTATAAAGAACTCCCACAACATTAAAAGCATTGATTCAGAACTGAGATTTTTTTTTAATTTTAATGTATGAGCTAATAAATGATCAAGGACAGTTCTTAGAACCGGGGTTGTAATATAGCCCCTTGTTTAAAAGCAGGGAGACTGTCTTCTGCAACAAGTAAACCTGCTTGCCCTTAACTCTTTTATATGCAACAGTCAATTCCTGTGATTTAAATTAAGCTAGCCTTCACTTCTCATAAATGGTATCCAGTTCTTTTTCTAACAATGTAATGCTGTTCTTCATTTTTTCAAAAAGACAGATTTATCTTCAGAAGCTGCTGCTTTCATATTCATATTCATCTTATAGCATTCCCATCACATAAAGATGGGCATAGACTGCAGGGATTTATCCCTCAGAAACTCAGTGTAGACATCCTTTGAAAGATAAAATGAGTCACCATCCTCTAGAATAAGGGTATCCATCCTTCTTTTATCACGGTCATACATATTAAATCCCAGATCTTGAAAATTCACATATGGTCTAAAAAAAGGCATAGTAGTAATGTCCTTGACCCTAGAAAATGAGAAAGCCCCTAATTAGCCAGTAATCCAACTTGGCTCTGTCACTGATCCCTTGAGGTGATATACTCTCCATCACTAGGGTAAAGTACCCACCACATGCCGACTAGATTCAATTGTGATATGCTGCCATTAAAACTTTCCAAGAATTTATGTCCTTCTCACTACATAGAGAATATCTGTCTAAATAGGAATTAACACAGTATTAAAATCTGTTTCCAGTATAGCATTTATAGGTTCATAGGCATGTACTAGGCTAATGATCACTAGGGCCTTTTTAAGCATCACCATGCATCCCCTATCTCTGACAAGTTCTGGTACCCTTGATAAGTGTAAGCAGGGGCTTGGTAGATTAAACATTCACAATCAGGGGCCTGGGAGATGAACTATTTATAGACTGCCTCTGTCCATTAGAGATATAGTTGCCAAACCAGGGATGACATTCCAAGTTACATCTGAATTGGGTTAAAGAGGAGCTCTGCTTCGCATGGATTGGGGGGGGGGGCTATTCCAGAGAAGGGACAGTCACTAGGATACATACCTGTCTCTCCACTGGGTCCTATTTATATCACAAGCAAGGTTTACGTATTTAGAGCAGGTAATTCTAGTGCTGTATGCTTTGCAGATATGCAGGAGGTCTACCAGAGTGGGGTCTGACAATGCCTGGTATGCCAAGCATAGATCTCCTCTCAACACCCTGTAGGAGACAGACTACAGGGATAAGGCATTGAGGCAGTCTACATAGGATATGTTACTTATGCCCTGTATTCTTTCAGTTAGGAACCTCTGTGGACGTTCCAATTGATGGGTATTCCTGGTTAGGTACATAACAAAGGGGACATTGTACTCAATGATAGGTCTGATGAATGCTAAATATATTGGAACAATGACCTCCTTGGACCTAGATGTCATACCTTTGTTTATAAGTTGCATAAAATAGAATGGTTTCCTCACTACTGTAAGCATGGGATGAGCAGAGGCTAAATTACTGTCTATGTGTGTCCCCTAGACCCTGACTATTGGGTCAGGTCTTAGGGATGTGTTGTCAATAAGATAGTTACTGGGGTGGATGACTTCCCAAAGGATAGTATTATGCATTTCTTGGCATTTAGTTTTAGTCTATGACCATAACACAAATTATTGGTCTTTATCAGCCCTTCGTGGTGAACATTAGTATCCAAGGAGGATTCTATGACTGCTCCTAATTTGAAATCATCTGCAAATTTGGTCATCCAGATGCCCCTGACATTGGCCTTGACTTCAGAGAAGTAAAGTCCAAAAAGAAACAGTCCCAGGATTGAGTTCTGAGGAACTGCACTTGTGACATTTCTCTTTATAGAAGTGAATTCCGCAATTCTAACTTATTGGGTCCAGCTGGCTATCCACCAGGTGACATAAGGGTTCATACCAAACATCTTGACTTTATCAACAGTGCCTGAGTATAGTATTGTCTCAAATGCCTTGGCCAGGTGAAGGTATGTAGTGTGGCCCATTATGCCCTCATTCATTGCTTTGGTGACCTTCTCAAAAAAGTCCACCGGGCTGAGTTAGCATAACTTGCCCTTGACAAAACCAAATTGGGTTTGGGCCAGTGTCTGGAATTTTCCTATGTCATTACTGATCATTTCCATAATGATTCTTTCCATGGCTTTGCATATGAGACAAGTGAGACATATGGGTATGTAGATGGCTCACCTCTGTGCCAAGGGATGATTTTCCAATTGTTCCCCATTTTGGCAGTAGTATCAAAGAATGCATGAAAATGGTTGTGTATCCTGATTAGCGCCATAAAAACTGCCCATTACCTCTGCTTCCAGCTTTACTTCTTATTAAAAACTCATTTCCCTTTGAATATTTGACCATCTCATTAGCTTTACAATCCATCATCTTCGATATTAAAATATTCACTTCTCTTCTACAATGAGAAGATAGACAATAGCCCAGAAAAAATATAAATACAATTAAGTCAACTTACTATTTTGACTTTCTGTAGTAAAACAAAATCAAGACTCTTTGATGTATGAAAATGCCCCAGACATTCTTCCTAATTTTAACATTAACAAAATCTGCTGGAAAGACAGATTTGTCTCATAGAGCCTGCCCCATCTCTGGAATAGACTCCCCATACACGACAAACAAAGTACGTCGCTGACCCTCTTCAAGTGCAACCTTGATGAGTGGATAGGTAACCACAAATTTGTCCCAGGAATTCCATCTGTGTCCCTCACTGACAGGAGTGACAGGTGCTGATCAAAGTTTCTTTTTTGGGTATGAACTCTTGGCTAGGCTTGTAAGGGCCCCAGAGCCATTAGCTTAGTAATTTCCTATGATCATATGAACATTTATACCCCTGGTGCTAAGTGATAATACAAAAAAAGACATAACAACAAATTAACATGAATAGTTAACCACAAAAAAAAATTAAAACCACTTATTGCAACCCTATAGAAGCACTATTAAACTGATTAAGAACAGTCCTTTCCTTACAAGTAAATGACAAGAATTCTGAAAAAAATGCCACTAACCACTCTGGTACTGTCCAAGACTTACAATCCACTGTCTTTTTTAGACAAGAAATACAGAAACAGACAAGCATTTTTAGGCTGGGTAAGTAAAAAAACTTTTACCCCTTAGACTTATCTGTAGAATCGCCAGCATACTCCATGCCTATTACCCTCTGGATTGGCAGTACGCATCATATATATATATATATATATATATATATATATATATATATATATATATATATATATATATATATATATATATATATATATATATATATATATATATATATATATATATATATATATATATATATATATATATATATATATATATATATATATATATATATATACACATATATATATAAATGTGTGTGTCTGCCATCTTCCTTTCCAGGTTGGGAATGTAGTTGTCCTCTTCTGTCAAAAGTAAATTTGCCCATAGGATTGTCAAGAAGCATATTTTGCTGAGATGTGGGGAGAACTGCAAACTTGGTTGGACCATTTACCACCTTTAAATTACCTTACAGTAGTGACATTTCATTCCTTGCCTTTTATACAAGACTTGGAGAAGTGTGGAGCTGTGATTTACTAGCTTTTCAAAAAAACAAAGGAACAAAAGAGTAAATTATTTTAATTATTTCAATTCTGATTAAATATTTGAGTGGCACTTTGTGACCTGTGTGGTAATAATATTTTGTACTTTTCTGTACTTTTCCATCTATTTGCATTTTTAAGTTGTTCTGGGACCTTAGTCGTGTATTTTTATTAGCAGTTGTGAGAAGACTGTGTTCTGTGTTATTCTACACTTCTATTTCAACAAGTAGAATTACTTTTAAAAGCTATCCATTTGTATTTTAAACCCTGCTGGCCCATAGTCTTGTACTTTAATTCACAGCTGTGGCAGAACTGAGTACTCCTGCCAGATTTTGAGCTTTCATAATTTATTACTGCATGTTTCCATAAACAGTGTTACTGGTAAACATCTGCATAGTCTGGTGCCTTAAACCATAGTAGAAGTTTAATAGTGAGTAAATTGTCCCTGCTTCAGTTTGTGCTTCAGTGAATTTATATTCTTAAAGTTGCATTTTGTGTCTGCCCCATCCCCCAATAACACTTCAAGCTAAACTTTCTGAAAAGGCTCCAGTTTTGCCTTTATTATTGTGTGCATACATGATTGGCCCGTAGGCATACTTCGTTTAAAACTTGTTTTTTTTTCTGCTTCTGTAAAAGCCTTGTATTTGTGCAAGTTTTGCCTCAGTTATCCAAAGCTGCCCATCATTTGGTGATGATGCCAGAGAGTTTGAGAGATTTTGCTTGCATCTGAAGCCATCCTTGGCAAGAAAAATGAAATTATTATTTTGCACTTGTTTTGCTTGTTCTTGTTGCATTCTCAGATATGTATGTGCTATTTATTGTTTTCCTGCACTTGCTTAGAGTTTTAAGTTGCGTTTTTCCACTGCTACAAGGGCTGCTGTTCTGCATTTGTAGTACTCTAAATACATAGTATTTACTACTTTCAGTGCTTTTAGGTATCAGTTGTTGTGGTTCCCTTACACTTGGCCTCCAAATCAATCATTTTACATTAAGAGGGACAAATTTTGCACTCTTGTAACAGGAGAGGTCTGACTTCACCTATCTAAGCTGGCAATTTCTGGTGGAAAGTTTATTGTGTGTTTAACTGATTGACCTGTGGCATACCTAGTTTAAACCTTACTTGTTTCTGCTTGTATATAAGTTTATGTTTGTTTGAGGTCAAGTTATCCAGAGCTGCTCACCATTTGGTGATGATGATAGAGAGTTAGAGAGCTTTTTGCTGCATTTGAAAAACTAAATTAAGTATTATTTTGCACTTGTATGGATTCTTTTCATTGCATTCCCAAATATTTCTGTGCTATTTTTTGTTTTTCCTGCACTTGCTTAGAGTTTTAAGTTGCATTTTTCCACTGCATTAATGGCTGCTGTTCTGCATTTGTAGTACTGTAAATGCACAGTATCTACTGTTTTCATAACTTCATAGGTTCATAGGAGATTACTTGACTAACAGCTTAAGAGCCCTTACAAGCCTAGCCAATATAATCTCTTTTACACAATATATGGCCCCTAGGGGCAAGAGGATGGCATGGGTTTGTGCCTGTGCCTTGCATATTTTACTGATTGCCCCTGTCCACAAGGGACATAGACACTACCCCAGGTGTGAATTTGTGATTCCACATCCATTTATAAGAGAGGCAGGGAAGAGCTTGTCTTAACATGAATAGGGAGCCTGTTCCAAAGAAGGAGCAATCTCTGAGACACATATCTGTCTTTCCAGCATGTTTTGTTTGAGTCACTGACTAAGTTTAGATCCTTAAATCAGGTGACTATCTTGCTCTTTGACTTTCAGATGTGTAGCAGCTCCATCAAGGCTGGATTTGTGAGTGTCTTGTATTTCAGGCATAGGTCACCGCAAAATAGTCAGTTGGAGACAGAGTAGAGGGATAGGAATTTTAGTAAAGGGATAGGGCTGTTAGTGCTTTTTCAGTACTTCTAGGCATCTATTTTTATGGTTCCCTAATGCTTGAGCTCCAAACCAGTCATTTTACATTGATGGTCAAAGTCTGCACTCTTGTGGTAGGAGAGGGCTGATCTCACCTATCTGAGCTGGGAATTGCTGGTGGAAAGCTTATTGTATGCTTATCTGATTGGTTTGTGGGCATACCTAGTTTAAAACCTGTTTTTTTCCACTTCTATATAAGGCTCACCTTTGCTTTACACAGTGGCAGATAGTGGTGCCCTGTATATATACAATCACTAGAAGTTGTACTTTCCCTATACAAACTATTTCTAAAAATTTTTACAGTCCTGTGTTAATCAAGGAGCAACTAGTTGCACTCTGACTAGCATTGCTACATTTAGTTAGCTCTAGATTACATTATTACAGCACTCAGAACTATCACTGTTCAAAGAGCAATTGGTTTGCATGCTGGGCAGCATCGCTGGATAGGTCAGCTGTAGATTACACTAAGTAGGCACCCATCCCTCATCCAGTTGCAAACATCCCCCATTCTTTTCTCTTGTAAAGCATGTATTAAGAACCTGCAACCATGGACAGGCACTTTCCTTCTATCTCTCCATCTAGCTTTGTGGACATGGGCATCCAGAGGCAATGTAGCCTTATGTACACTGACAGCCACTTAATTCTGAAACAGATGAATGCAGTATGTGAGAGACATAGTTACACATTGACACTAGTGGCAAGACTCTCACATACAAATACAAAAACTGCCAAACAGGTTATCAGCAACAGACTCACACAATAATCACCAAACTTACAAAGTACCAGACACATAGAACCATAAATATGGAGGTGCTCACATATAACTTATCCAAACCTCAAAGGCCTCTTGGACACGGTCCTCAGAAACACTGCATGCACACAAACAAGACAATTCCCACCAAAACAAACAAAACTACATCTCATTTTGTCTCAACTACCAAGCCCATAAGACATAACACCACACAACCCAATATTTTGGTCACTGTTGACTCCATTGTAAGACTCACTGAAGTCTCTCTTACAAGGCTGGATAAGGAGAAGGTTACAGTTAGTTGCCTATCAGGGGCCAGGATTCACCAGATCATACAAGCAGTCAGGTCACTAAACCCACATATCAGTATGACTCAGTCAGAGTCCGTGTGGGCATAAATGATCTGAGATGTGCCTCCCTGGACCGTATGAAGAGAGACATGACTAACATTTTAGAATATGTGTCACTGGCAGGTATGTGCCTAGACCAGTATTTGTTGCCACAATACCAACAGAAAATGAATGACATTTAATAATTGGCTTAGCTACTGGTGTCATTCCAAGGGGGTCCAGTATTTGCCAGCCTGGGAGAACATGACTGACAGGCCATGCTGCTTTCCCAGGAATGGTCTTCACCTGTCACCACTAGGCTTCTGGATATTGGTCAAAACATTATCCACCCCTATAGTATTTATTTTTGGCATTGCCAAACAGACAAACCTACTCCAGATAAGCTAAAGATGTTACTGTTCAATGCTAGGAGCCTGAACAAGAAACTGCACTCCCTGGAAGCTGTCCTCACCCTGAAGAAAGCTGACATCCATCTGTGCAGTTACTGAAACATGGCTCAAAGCCATGGAAAGCACCCCAGCAGTGTGCTGCTATAATGCCTTTCACACATTCTGATCACCCACTGCACACAAAATGGCAAAAGGTGGAGGTGTATTGATCTACATAAAGAAGCACACCTCAAGACTGGTCAAACAATATGACATACTTGAGCTACTTCATGTCCAGCTAACCATAGGAAAAATCCATTTCCATATCTTTGCTAGCTACAGGTCCTCCACCATGAACCAGGAAACCCATATATCACACATGAATCTACTAGCATCACTTATTCAGCCCAATACTATACTCATGGATGATTTAAACTACCCCTCCATTAACTGGGAAGCATATCCGACCACTAACATGGAGACTTAATGATTTCTAGACTTTGTCATTGCAAATGCCCTGGAGCACCTAGTCTACACTCCTACTAGGGGTACAAATATCCTAAACCTGGTACTCACAAATATGGAATAGCATTGTGCCCACCGTACCCCCCCCCCCACCCAGTGTGATGTCCTTACTGTTTAGATCAGATCACAAAGTGGTCTCCTTGAAATAAATATAAAACTAGAACCCCTACCTAACTCCCAAACCTTTAAGAACTTTTCTAAAGCAAACTACCCCCTATTAAGTGATCGCATGGTTAGTTTCCAAGCTCCCCAAACCCAGAAAATACAGAAGCCTTTGCAAAGGCATTCACAAAAGCCCTATAGAACCATATAAACAACTGCATAGAAACAGCAGTTACCAGACCAAAATAAGCCTAGGGCAAATTAGAAAAACAAGCCATCCTGGTGGACCTCTGGTATAAATAGGTTATACAACAAAAGAAAGGAAGAAAATCCTGTCTAGAAATATGATAATGTGCACAACAGAGAAAAAAAAAATCCCTCATTAGTCTAAACAAGCAAATCAATGGACTAGTAAAGTCTTCAAAAGCAAATTTTGAGAAAAAAATAGTCTCCCAAGCTAAGAATAGCAAAAATGCATTTTTTTAATTCTGTCCACAGTCTTAAAAGAAACACTTAGTAATGTGCAGAATTAGTTATAGTGGCATCACCTATTCTCACCCAGAAGATATAGCAATTTGCTAGTCGATAAATTCAGCTCAAATTTCATCTCTCCACCTTTGGTTTGCCTCCCGAAAATACACTCCACCATTCCTCTACCAGTTGTTACCAAAGAACAGGTGACCGCTGCACTCTCTAAAGCTAAAATCACAGCTTTGATAGGTCCTAACAATACCCCAAGATGCTTCCTAAATATCTTGGAAATGGACTTAGGCCCACCATGATCTCTTTTTAACCACAGCCTCCAGACTGGCTTTGTCCCTGTGGAGTGAAGGACAGCAGCAGTCATCCCTCTGCATAAAGGGGGACCATCAATAGACTTAGGAAATTACAGACCCATAAGTCTGACTAGTCTTATGTGCAAGGCCATGGAAAGAATAATCATGGACCTGATAAATAACAACATAGGAAACCTCGAAACAATGGACCTAACCCAATTTGGCTTTGCTAAGCAATAGTCATGGCTGCTCAGTCTGGTGGTCTTCTTTGAGAAAGTCAGTAGGGCCAAGGATGAGGGTAAAACAATGCATACTGCCTACCTTGATCCTGCTTTTGCATTTGACACAAATTACCCACTCAGATGTTATAGATTAACTCACAAAACTGGGCATAAATCCCTATGTCACTAGATGGATAGCCAAATGGCCCATGGGCAAGACACGTTGTTAGTTTGGGTGAATCCAGATCCAGCAATAGGTCAGTTACTAGTGCAAATCCACAGGGCTCAGAGCTGGGACCTCTCCAGATCAGACTATACTTCTCTGAAGTCAAGGATTATCTAGAAGGCTGTTGGCTGACTAAGTTTGCTGACGACTGCAAGTTGGGGGCAAACACTGAATCCCCCAAAGATGTATTTGTCTTTCAGAAAGGTATGACTCATAAAAAATGATTGGTGCCAGCACCATTGCCTAAACTAAATGCAAAAAAATGCATAATCATACAGTTTGGGAAGTCAAATACCCCTGCAAATTACAGCATTAATAGCACACCCCAAAGAATGAACTCAAAGGTGAGAGATCTGTGTACACATATAGATAGTAGCCTGAACTTTGACCGCCATGTGACCATGGTGGTGAAGAAGTCCTTCCATGTGGCACAGCTTATAAGTAAAGGCATGGCATTCAGATCCAAGGAAGTTATAGTCCCACTGTGCTCGACCATCATCAGATCAATAATCAAGTACAATGCATCTTTGGGCATGTACTTGACAAGGCACTTGTAACAGCTGGAGCAGTCTGGGAGATTCCTTGCAAACACATACTAGGTATAAACAATATGTCCTGTGCAAGCAGACTAAAAGCCTTATCCCTTTACTATCTCTCCTACCAACTATTAAAGCGTGATCTACAACACTCTCACAAATTCAGTCCTGATGGAACTGTTACTCATTCGCAAGATAAGCTACACAAGAGTCACCTGATCTAGGGGTCTAAACCTGGTCTATTACATGGACAAAATATGTTGGAGAGACAGAGATGTCTCAGAGATTACCCCATCTCTGAAACAGGCTTCCTATTCATGTAAAACAGCCCCCCCTTCCTGAACCTTTTCAAACACAGTTTGGATCAATGGATGGGAAATTATAATTTCACTCCTGGGGGTAGTGAACATGTCCCTCATGGACAGCAACAGTAAATTCAGGTAATAATGGTTAGGCTTGTAAGGGCTCTTAAGCCGTTAGCCTAGCAACCTCCTATGAACCTATGAGAGAGCCTTTCCTTTAACAGGGGTAGACAAAGCAGAGGGTGCAAGACTGCAACATTAAGTTTACCCTGTAAAAAGGATAATGTAGCTTCAGTCAACAGATTTCCACTTGATCCAGAGAGTAGCAGGATACTTCAAAATGGTAGGGATATCATAATAATAACATAATGCCCTTCAGAATAGTCATGCTACCTTTCCTTGAGCATCTTAGAGTATTCCTAAATTATACAGTTTATACCTCCAGTAAAAATGGCTTCTGTTTCTTTGCTACATTCAATGAATTCATTTTATCCAAAAAAATGAAAAACTTTACAATTATTTGCCTCAGAAGTTACCCAGTCTTTAGAGGAGGCTTCTGACTTCTGTTGTCTCTCTCAAATAATACAATTGCTGCTGTCAAGAAGACTAGATAAGAGGGATTAGAGATATTGAATCATATCTTCTCCTTCAAACTTCTTTTTAACCCAACCAGCCTTATGATATTTTGGAACTGACAATTCTCTAAATTGTCTAGCTTCTTCTCTATGCATTAATATAAATCTTCTGGAATTGTAATTGGGCTTGTATATCCAAAATGTGGAAAACCTTTAATTTAGGAGCCATTTACTGAAATAATTTCATCTGAAACTTATGCCATTAACTTTTGACTTGGATTCCTGGGATTCATACAGTAATTGCACTACTATCACCAAAAACTGATCCAACTTCTCATGTAGGGAAGTGAGTGGACTAATATCTGTAGCTTCCTTGTTCATAGGTTCATACTAGGCTATCTGCCCTAGGGCATTTATAAGCCTAGCCAGAGTGTGTTTGGCTTTCGCCACCCATTTTAAATTAATTTTGCTATGCCCTTTTTCGAGGTTAGTATACTGTGCCTCTGTCTAACAGTGACACAGAAGTGATTCCCGGGGTAAACCTACGATCTCCCATCCACTTATCAAGATTCCTCTTGAAGAGAGTCAATGAGGGACTCTGCCTAACCTGGATGGGATTTTATTCCAGAGTGAAGGGAGCCTCTGGGTTATGAATCTGTCCCTCCAGCATGTCCTATTTATTTCAGTGCTGAGGTTCAAGTCTCTCAAGCGCATAGCTCGATGGGATTTGGATTTTCTGAGGTGCAGCATGTCCATTAATTCCGGGTTGGACATGGCTTTATACGTCAGGCACAGATCGCCTCTGAGCAGGCAGTATGCCACTGAGTAGAGCTGGAGTTTCTTTAACTGGGCAGCATATGGCATCTGTTTGAGCCCTTTGATCCTCTTGGTGAGGTACTTTTGGGGTATTTCCAGTTGCTGCAGGTGTCTGGTAAGGTACATCCCAAAAGGGGCATTGTACTCAATTATGAGCCTGATGAGGGATGAGTAAAGAGGCACGATAACCTCCCCTGATCTAGATGTGAATCCCTTCATGATTAGGTGGGCTATATAAAATGTTTTTCTAACCACTTTGGCCACGTGGTTGTCAAATGAGAGATTGCTATCAACTTGGGTCCCCAGGTCCCTAATTACTTCTTCTGTACTCAATGGATTTGGTAATTTGTGGGCACTTTGTTTTTGACAAAGGGGATGACTATACACTTTTTGGCATTTAGCTTGAGGCCATGGCTCTGGTACCAATTGTCTGTTTCTATGAGGCCCTTTTGGAGGATGCTTGTGTCAGCTGGAGAGTCGATTATGGTGCCCAGTTTGCAGTCATCTGCGAACTTGGTCAGCCACAGTCCTTCCGTGTTGGCCTGTACCTCCGAGAAATATATACCGAACAAGAGAGGTCCCAGGACTGAGCCTTGTGGGACACCACTTGTAACTGGTTTGGAGTCTGACATGGCTCCAGCAATTCTAACCATGTGGGTTCTGTCCTTGAGCCAGTTTGCAACCCATCTAGTGACATAGGGGTTTATATTTAAGCTGGTGAGCTTATCTATAATGCCAGTGGGGTATTGTATCGAAGGCTTTTGCGAGGTCCAGGTAGGCTGTGTGGACCACCTTCCCCTCGTCAATGGCCATGGTGACTGTTTCAAAGAAATCAACCAGGTTTAAGAGGCAGGATCTTCCCTTAACAAAGCTGAACTGGGTAGGATCCAGTGTCTGTAGGTCCCCAATATCTTTATTTATGAGGTCCATGATGATCCTTTCCATAGCTTTGCAGACCAAGCTAGTCAGGCTTATGGGGCGATAGTTTCCAGGATCCGTTGAGGCACCACCTTTGTGGAGAGGGACCACTGTTGCTGTATGCCACTCTTTGGGTACATATCCTGTAGTAAGGCTGAGATTGAACAGTAGTTTTATGTTTGGGTTTAGCTCTTCTTGGAGTTCATGTAGGACACAGCCCGGGACACTGTCTGGTCCCACTGATGCTGTGTTTTTTGCTTTGGAGAGGGCGGCTCTTACCTGAGCATCTGAGATGTCAGGGGGGCAGCACTCTGCTGGGATAGATATTTGCCGTTTTGGTGGGGAAGGGGGGGAGAAGTTTGCGCTGAACCTGTCAGCTAGGATGTTGGCAATGTCTGTGGGTTCGGTGTATTTTTTGTCATTTTGGACTAATTCTGAGCATATCTGGGAATTCCCACCCAGGTTCCTAACATAACTAAAGAAAGCCTTGTGATTATCCTTAGTGTCCTGTGCAGTTTTTCTCTCGAAGCTGGCCTTAGATGATTTTATGAGTGCCCGTAGTTTTTTGCTAATACTGATCAGAGATGCCTTCCCTTTTTGGGATTTTGCTCTATCATGTAGTAGCTTCCTCCTTCTATTGTTTAGTTTGTTTATGGCTGGGGTCCACCAGACAGGACGTCTGCCTTTGGAAGATTGGGTCTTGGTTTTATTTGTGATTGCATGATCCATGCATTCCTGAAGGTGTTCATAGAATGTGTTTATAAAGGATTCTGCGGGCTGGGCCATATTTTCCACAGGCCCGGGGGCTTTGAAGGATTCCACCTCAGTTTTGAGGAGTGTAAAATTTGCTTTAGAGAAGTTTTTCACTGTGGTTTTCTGGGCAGGGGGTGGGGTCGGGATGTGAATATCCAGTGAGATTAGTTTATGGTCTGATCTTACCAGTGAGGGATACACTTCTGGTCTGGAGCATAGAGTCCCCATGTTGGTGATGATCAGGTCCAGTATGTTTTCCCCTCTTGTGGGAGTGGTAACAAGTTGTTCCATAGCATTTGAGTTTTTAAATTCTAGGAACCTTTGGGCTAGGGTGTTGGAGCTAGAGTAATGCTCCCAGTCTATGTTTGGGTAGTTGAAGTCGCCCAATATAATGGTGTTTGGAGAGACCTTCATATTTTCCAGTGTTCTCAGGAAGGCTGAGTGGGGTTCCTGGGTTTGGGAGGGTGGTCTGTAGCAGGCTATAAACTGGAAGGCAGTTTTACCCACTGTTCGTTGCACATGGATAGTCTCTGATGCTTCGTGCTGTGCCACCAACCTGGAGGTGTGGGTATCTTTGACGAATATTGATACCCCCCCCCCTTGTGCATAGAAATAGCTGTAATGGCAACCATCACACCATAATTTCAGGTTTTTCCATCATTAAACACTTAATACCCAGTGCAAAACTTTATGGTAAGTGGAGAACACAATAAACTTTGCAGCAAAAGGGGCTGACAACTCAATTTTGCAGTTACAATTTGTTGCCTAGCTACATAGCTAAAGTTTAGCAGTCATATCATCACTATCTAGCTCCTCCTCTAGTTTATTTTTGGTTTTCCTTTTTTCCTAACTTATAGATATCTATTGCCTAGAGTGTTCCCTTATTTGAATTTTCTGTCTTGCATTAACAGAAGTGGATTTAGGATTCAGCCCAGGTACTATTTCTTCTCCTTTAACTACACTTGTGAAGTATTTTATAGTGTAAGTTTTTCCTTCTCAACTCTCACCTGCTGCTGGATAATCTCCATTTCATGGCTTTATATTTTAGAATGCCAGAAAGGTTAGAATTCTGCTCAGACTGTGCATTTTCCACACTTCCTAACTTCATCCCTTTAGGATATACCCTTTCATTTAATACTTCCTTATATTCAGTTCTGCTAGATGCTTTTACTCTGTGCTTTTCAACTCTTTCACTCTACACTGACTTTTCTATCCTCTTCTTTACAACCCTTTCAGACTGCAATATCTTTCTTTCCTTCTTTCTGCTGTTTTTTTCCTCAATTTTTTTTATTTTTCAAATACATTTGAATGAATTCCATAGCATTTATACATAACATCTTAAATAACTATATGCACTATTTACATTAGCCTGACACTATAACAGATCTTAAAGTATACAGTTACTTTATAAGTATGCCCAATCCATTATCAGAGTGTCTGATCAATTATTGTATAGTGGCAATCAACAATTTGACTTTTCTCCAAGGGTTGTTGATAAATGGCTTTGGATACATTCTTAGTTCTTTAATTTTAATTTCCAATAATGCTGTGGTCTTCCATAGGCTGTAGAAGTCTTCCAAAGTTGGTATTGTGTTTGTATTCCATCTTCTTGTTATACACTTCCTTGAAATTGCAAGTGTAATCCATACTAGATACATGTTTGACCTATTGAAATGAGGACCTTTGTTCACATTTAATAATACAAGAACTTTAGTTAAATAAAATGATTCATTAAATAAAGCTTGTAGAAAGTTATTAATACCATTCCAAAATGGCTTAATTTTAACACAAAGAAAATGTGGTTCCAATCTGCATTGTGTACTTGCTCACATCTCCAACATATTCCTTTTATGGAAGAACTAATTTTACTGATTCTGTCTGGGGTTAAGCATGTTTTGTACAAGCATTTCCAATTAAAAACTTTCCAGTATTGTGTAAAGGATGTATATTTTTATCGATAATAAGATATTTGTTTTAATAGCTTCAGTTAACTGTATTGAGTATCTTTTTGTTTTATATTTCCAATATGAGGTTTGGGGTGTTGTTTTATAGTTTACCAATATTTTGTAAAATTTTGAAATACTGTTTCCCATGTCAAAGTCATTATTTATGATTTCATCTATGTATTTCGTAAATTTAGGTATTTCTTTAAATGAAGAATTGTTAATTATTCTACTTAAATCTTAGCGAATGTGACAGAATACTCTGTAAAGTTAGCCAGTCCTGTTGTGGAATTTTGTACGTTGTTTTTTATTACTTGCATATCTAAAACTTTTAGTTCTTTGCAAATCCTTTCTGTTCCCGGGAATTAATAATTTCTATATACTTTATGAGGAAAGTTTTTGTGACTTTAAATGGTGCTAAAAGATCAAACCAGATTTTTAAATCTATATTTGTATTGATAATTTTCCTAAATGAGTAAATGTAATAATTACTCATATGAGTTTTAGTGGGTTTAGTTATGTTATATTGCATATTAATGCATACTATGTGCCATGGCAAATTTTTATCTGTTATTTGAAATTTTTTTTGTAAATCAAATTAATTTATTGATGTTACAGTTAGTAATTCTTTCCAATTTGCAGAGTAATTTGAACTTATCCAATCTAAGATTGTTTTAGATATTGATGGTTTATATATGTTTCTTTATCAGGAAAGTTTAATCCTCCCTGTTTCCATGGCCTGATATGATGTATTAAAGCTATTCTGTTTCCTTTGGGAAACCATAAAAATTTTATTAGGAATGAATTAATTTTTTTAAGTATATTCCTTTCTGGTAACAGCTGTATTCCTAAGGCTCTATATAGGATCTTGGGCAGTAAAACCAGTTTTATTAACTGTAGTCTATCTTCAAATGTTAATATTATTTTGTTCCATTTTTTTCCAGAGAGATTTTAATTGTATTGATGATATTATTGTAGTTGTTTGAGACTAATTCATTATTATCCTTGCATAACTAAATTTCTAGATATTTTAAGGTAGATTCTAGTTTCCCTATGATGTGATCCCCCTTAGTCTGCAGTTCTTTTTTATTTAAAAATAACAATTTTGATTTTGATTTATTGAAATGGAGTCCTGAAGTCATGTGAAATTTGTCAATTAATATATCTAATTCTTCTAATGTCTCTTTTATATTAATGTTAGTAATATGTCATCAGCAAATGGAATTACTTTAGAAATGAATTGTTCATAAACATCTATTCCTTTGATTTTTATATTGTTATGAATTGAATCTGCCAATATTACAATAGCCAGAGCAAATAGAATCAGTGATATGGGACATCCTTGTTTAGTGCCTTTTGTTATATGTATAGATTCAGAGGTAAAAGGACCTAACTTGATATACGCTAAATTATTTGTATATATATATATATTCTTTAGGAGGTGAACAAAGGATGCAGGAAATTCAAATAGCATTAGGATTTTGAATAAATAGTCACAATTTAGGGAATCAAAGGCTTTCTCTATATCTAAGCCAGTTATGAGTGTTTCTTTATTTTCTTTATTAACATAATCTATAAGAGAAATTATCCTTTTAATATTGTCATGTGTGTGTCTATGATATATAAATCCAGTTTAATCATTATTTATTGTTTTGGATAGTGGTATTTTCATTCTGTTAGTTAATATTGTCATAAATATCTTATAGTTATTATTTAATAATAATATAGGTCTATATGAGGTACAGAGATTTGGGGATTTGTTTTCCTTTAGGATTGGTGTGATTAAGGAATACCTCCAAGAGGGTGGTACTAAAGCTTGTGACTGAATTTCTAAAAGAGTTTTATGGAAGAAGGATAGTATCTTTGAAGGAAAAAGTTTACATATTTCCATAATTATGCCAATTATACGTGGAGCTTTATTATTTTTACTCTCTTTTATTGTATCTCTAATTTCTTTGTAGGATATAGGTACTTGCAGATCTACTTTTAATTTTTCTGGATTTTTTTATATTAGACCATTTTTCATCTAGATTTAATTGATCGATATGCATATTTTCTTTTTGAAAATGTTCCATATAGTGATTTCTATAGGCATCAAGAATGTCACATATATCTGAAACAGTTTCCCTTTCTTTTCATGGAAGATACTTTTAATGTTATTACCTTTTGACTGTATTTTGATTCTTGTGGATAAATTATGTAGATATTTGGGAGAAGTGGCCAAGGTGTTAATGTTTAGTTTTTTCTAAAGCTAAACTAGTTTTATGTATTAGAATTTTGTTGTATTTATTGTTTAATGCTTCTACCTTCTTTTTCCACTACAAATGATTTTGATTTTTTTTCAACTTTTACTGACAAAAGTTTGGATTGTAGATCTAATAATTCAGAATCCCATTCTCTGATTTTTTTTTATACCAAGTTAGGGTTTTACCATATAGGTAAGCTTTTAATGAGTCCCATTTCATTATTTTATTTATATCTGTGGTGTAATTAATATCTAAGAATAATTGTAATTCAGATAATAACCAGGGTTTGAACTCTTTAATTTTAGTTATATATGCCAGTATTCTAGAGTTAAAGATAAATGGTTTGTACCCATTTTGAAGTTTTAGTATCAATGAATTGTGGTCTTAAAAGGGGCAGCAAGTGACTGAGAAATTAATGATTTTAGAGTGTAAGTCATGGGCAGCAAATATTTTATCTATTCTAGTTTGAGTACCAAATCTGTGATCTTGATGGGAAAACAACAAAGATTTCTCTTCTTTAAATTTGAAAGTATCTACAAGATGAAATGATTCTACCCACTTGTTTACAGCTTTTGATACATCAGATGTATGCAACAGTCTTTTATTTGTAGTTTTAGAAATATCAAATATACAGTTAAAATCTCCTCCTAATATTAAGTTGCCTTTATAATTATTGGAAATGAAATCCAACCATTTTTTTAACAGTTTCTGTTCTAATGCCTGGGAACCAGTGCAGATTGGCTAGGGTCCATATTCTGTTATTATATTTAACTATTACTAATGCCATAAGGCCTTCTTTATCTTCATACGTATACATGATCACTGGGTTAATCACATTTGTTTTCCATAAAATTGTTACCCCTTTTGTCTTTGTCTTATAAGTGGATTGCGCCAATATCATATATTCCTTAGGATTCCATTTGTAATTGTCAATTGTTATGAAATGAGTTTCTTGAAGGAAGACAATCTGCGCTTTGTTCAGTTTTAAATATTTCAGTAGATTTGATCTCTTGCTAGGATTGTTTAAGCCATTGATATTTAAAGATAATAAAGTTAAATCCATCTTAGGTTATTTAGACTATGCATTTTTGTTTTATTGTGACTATTAAACATTTTCCTCTGATAATCGTAAATTATATGTTTGAGCTTTTAAATTAAATAATCAGTTTTATTGTTTACCAATAAAGTAATGTTTTGATCAGACATACTAAAAATGTTTTTGTGAAATAAATTTAAATTAATAAATGCTAACAAAACTAAGATCCGCACTAGCCATGGAATGAAAATCATTCCTAATCTGATGTATAAACCTAAGTCCATCAGATTATCAGTCATACCTTGATATTCCAAAACATCTCAGCTCCATAAATTGAATTATCATATGGAAAATATTTGTAATAGGAATAAGCAATATTTGTATTATTTTAAACATAGTACTAATGTAGATTAGACAGAATTCTAATACAATATAAATGTCTACTTATTGTATAAGCAATTAATATTTACATGAAAGACAGATGACAAGCAATTCAATCATAGTAAAGTAGGATGTATCATATATAAAACCTCAGTAAAAGATTATAGCACACAGTTAACATATTCACCCTTATTGATGAAGTCTTACAAAACATATTACTTAATATGGGTGCCTTCTGTGTGGAGTCTGCATGTCCTCCCTGTGGTCACGTGGGTTTCCTCCAGGTGCTCTGGTTTCCTCCTACATCCCAAAGATATGTTGCAGGTGGATTGGACACTCTAAATTGGCCCTAGCTGTGTGTGTGTGTGTGTGTGTGTGTGTGTGTGTGTGTGTGTGTGTGTGTGTGTGCGCGCATGTGTGTGTGTCTTCTATGGAAGGTAGGGCGCCGGGCTGACAACCAACACTGTAAAACTCCACTGCCAATCATGAGCGAACAGGTGTTCCGCTGTGGCGAATCCTAACCAGGAAAAGCCAGAAGAAGTTTATAATACAGTGTATTTTACTGGATATATCAAAGTTATATTTCATTGTTTGCCAGCATTTAAGTAATCACTCTGTCTGTTGCTAACTTATTTAAAGCATCAAGTTTGTTTTATGTGAACATTGATGAAAGTTAGTGCATTTTAATTATCAGTCCATTGAATATTTACTGAACTGAAAGTTTTGACTGTTTTTTCAGTTAGTGCTTGCTAGAATTTTATTTCCTGTTAGTAATTGCAGGCAGGGGTAGTCTCATTCATTGATATCCTGTCACTGTCTATTTAAGTGGTACATCTTGGAATATTTTCTACTTAAAACCTCAGCTTTGGTTGGCTAAGATCTAGCTGTACTCAACTGGATGTATAAGAGAATTTAAGTATCTTTTATCTGCACTTTTTTCAAATAATACAGAATTTTAATTGATTTATTTGTGTTGCATTGAATATTAACTGAACTGGAAGTTTTGACTCTGTTTTTTCAGTTAGTTCCCCACCCACCTTCCCTGTTTCTGTTTTGGTGTTAATCTTGGTGGCTTTGAAACTGCCTGCACCTCTTGTAAACTTGTGTTTGGATACTCCTTCTGGGCCCACCTCATTTGCTCACTCAACTGAGTGCAGTGAGATCATATTCTGATTTCAGGCACTAGAGAGCATCTGGGGGGAAAAAATTTAAGCTTGTTTCCTGCCATTCCTGTAAGTGGTCTAGAATGTTTGAAGGCTTCTGAGCCCCCAAGCCTTTCTGTGTTGGAGGGAAGCCTTCTAGCTTAATTTTGTTTCTTAGAACTAGCCAGTTTTCTAGTTTCAGCACTCAAATCTGTTTCTTTGAACTTAGCACTTGTTCAGAACCCATTGTAAGCACTAAATAAGCTGCAAATTATTACAGCACTCAACTTTCCTCACTTGTCTAGAGGAAAGCAGTTTTTAGTACTTAATAAATAAGCATCTATCCAGACATGTCTAAGGGTCATCTCCCGGTGATTTCTCCTGTCTACCTGATGAATCTGGGCATCTTGGGGCAAAGCAGCAATTGCCTCATGTACACAGACAACCCTCTCCTCCTACGAACCAACACTACAACCTGTGAGAGATGCACTTATATAGCCAAACTGGAAGCAAAGCTCTCTTCACCCAAGACTGGACTAGACAGTCAAGAGGAGAAGGTAAACACTTGCACCACACCACACTCATCACATAGTCCCTCAAAACCTACACCACCAAAACACACACACAGAAACACAAAACACACACCTACATTCACGGAGGCTCTCAATAAAAACCTGCCCAAGCATCAGGGCCCTCCAAAGCAGAATTACAAGCAAACTCCACCCTCCAACACAACACAAATGACACATAGCCCACACCTCAGTGTGCCACCCAACCACAGCCCATAAGGCATAACAACGTACCCAACACTCTAGTCATAGGTGACTCTATAGTCAGGCACATTGATGTTCCCCTCACCAGGCTAAACAAGGAGAAAGTTACTGTCAGCTGCCTGTCAGGTGCCAGGATCCACCACATAATACATGCACTCAGGTCATGCCACAACAAGTACAAATATGACACTGTCATTGTCCATGTTGGTGTGAATGACCTGAGACGTGCCTCCCTGGACTACATGAAAAGAGACATGGAGGAGCTCTCCGATCTTGTTGCCCAGGCAGGTATGACCCTAGCCCTGAGTAGCATCCTGCCATCCCCCAGAATGACACCACAGTACAAGGACAAAATGACTGACTTCAACAATTGGCTAAACGTCTGGTGTCATTCTAAAGGGATCCAGTATTTGTCTGCGTGGGACGACATGATTGACAGACCACAATGCTTTGCCAGAGATGGCCTGTACCTGTCACCCTTGGGATTCCAGATACTGGCTAAGGCTCTTGCCACCCCTACAGTGCCTTTTTAGGCAAGGTTCAAATGACAAATTCACCACCGTAACAAGTACAAGCAAGCGAAATCTGAGGGTAATGCTACTTAATGCTAGAAGTCTAAACCTCGAAATGCACTCACTCAAGGCACTCCTTAAAATGGAGAACATCAACATCTGTGAAGTGACAGAGACCTGGTTCAAAGCTCCAGAGAGCACCCCTGCATTACCAGGCTGTAATTCATACCACACCTTTCAGCCACCTAACCTGGAATGAAGCACTAAAGGTGGAGGCATGTCCATATTCATTAAGGATGTCGACACCTCCAGGCTAGTTACACAGCATAAAGCATCCAGGTGCAACTAACTCTGGGCAAGACCGCAATCCAAATTGTAGCTTGCCACAGACCTCCCACCATGCCTCAGCATTCCCACTCCTCATTTCTTGATACACTGGAAAGTATTAGGGTACAACCCAACACCCTAATAATGGGCAATTTCAACTACCCCACCATTAACTGGGAAAACTACTCATGTACCAACACTTTTTCTCAACGTTTTCTGGAATTCATAAATTCCAATGCCTTGGATCAACTTATTCACACCCCCACCAGGGGCAGCAATATCTTAGACCTAGTCATTACCAACATAGGCAACCAGTGTTCCACACCAGAGGTCAATTCCTTGTTGGTCAGATCCGACCACAAGCTAATCACGCTAGACATCCACATACTGCCCCCACCCCCAATTAGGGAAATCACCATAAAAAACTTCTCCAAAGCCAACTTCACACTTCTTAAGACAGAAGTGGCAAACTTCATGACACCCATGCAGACGAACAATAGAGGTACGACTGCTGAATCCTAAACAAGTGCACTTTATAAGCACTTACACGAGTGCATGGATCATGCTATCCCTAATAGAACTAAGATGCTATTCTCCAAAAAAAGGAAGCCAATCTGGTGGTCCTCTGCCATAAACAAACTCTACAACAGAAGAAAGAAACTGTTGCAAAAAAGAGTAAAATCCCATGACTGGAGGAACTGCCTGGTCAACCTCAGTAAGAAGCTGAGAATCCTCATAAAATCCTCCAAAGCTAGTTGTGAAAACAAAATTGCCACTGACTCTAAAGGCAACCACAAAGCATTCTATAGCTATGTCAAGAATCTCAATGGCAACACTCAGATCTGCTCTGAGTTACAGCACAATGGCACTAAATATACAGAACCAACTGATATTGCCAACATCCTGGCAGATAGGTTAAGTGCTAACTTTACTCCCCTCTTAACCCCCAGACGGCCCATCTCTATACCGGAAGAATGCAAAGTTCCTGTAATCACGTTTGCACAGGTAAAAAACACACTCTCCAAAGTCAAGAACACAGCATCCATGGGACCTGACAATATCCCAGGCTGTGTTCTACATGAACTACAGAATGAACTGGCACCCTACCTAAGTAACATGTTCAATCATAGCCTCACCTCAGGCTTTGTGCCCACTGAATGGCATACTGCAATGGTTATCCCACTCCACAGAGGGCGCCACAATGGACCCCATGAACTACCGCCCCATTAGCCTGATGAGCCCGGTCTGCAAGGCCATGGAATGTATCATCATGGAACTCATAAACAAAGACATTGGTAACTTCAAACTCTGGACCCTACCCAGTTCGGATTTGTAAAAGGCATATCATGTCTCCTAAACCTGATTGACTTCTTTGAAGCAGTCACCAAATCCATAAATGAGGGTAAGGTGATTCACACAGCTTATCTAGATCTTGCCAAGGCTTTTTACACCATCCCCCACTCTGGAATTATAGATAAGCTCACTAAACTAGGAATAAATCCCTATGTCACAAGATGGGCTGCCAACTGGATCATGGACAGAACCCACACTGTGAAAGTAGCAGACTCCAAATCCGACTGCAGACCAATGACAAGTGGAGTACCACAGGGTTCAGTCCTGGGTCCTCTCCTGTTTGGTATCTACATATCTGAAGTACAGGCTAACACAAAAGGTCTTTGGCTAACAAAGTTTGCAGATGACTGCAAACTAGGAGCCATAATCGAAACTCCTAATGATGTGGACATACTACAAAAGGGACTCACTGAGACAGATGCCTGGTGTCAAAGCCATGGCCTGAAGCTCATTGCCAAAAAGTGTATTGTCATCCCCTTTGGTAAAAACTCTGTACCCATGAACTACCACATAGCTGGTAGTCTACTTAATGCAGCAAATGTGATGAGACCTTAGGACACAGGTGGACAGTAGTCTCTCCTTTGATAATCACATCGCCACAGTGGTCAGAAAATCCTTCTACATGGCTCACCTCATCACAAAAGGTTTCTCATCCAGAAAAAAAGAGGTCATTGTTCCCCTCTACTCATCACTCATTAGACTCATTATAGAGTACAATGCCCCTTTTGGTATGTACCTTACAAGACATCTACAACAACTGGAAAGGCCACAGAAATACCTCACAAAGAGGATTACTGGCCTCAAACAGATGCCCTACTCAGACCGTCTCAAAAAACTCCAGCTTTACTCCGTCGCATATCACCTACTCAGAGGCTATCTCTGCCTAACATACAAAGTTATGTCAAACTCAGAGCTGTTGGACATGCTCCACTTAAAGAAATCTCAATCCCTCCAAGCTACACGCTCTAGGGACCTAAACCTTGTCACCACAATAAACAGGACATGCTGGAGGGATAGATTCCTGTCTGAGAGACTTCCTATACTCTGGAACAGACTACCTACCTATGTCAAACAGAGCTCCTCATTAGCACTCTTCAAGAAGAATCTTGATGATTGGATGGGAAATAGGAAATTCACCCCAGGGATCACTTCTGTGGCTATGCTTGACAGAGGCACAGGAAAATAATTTTCTTGGGTGGCGAAAGCCAGGGTACATTTTTGGCTAGGCTTATATAGGCCCTAGGGCCAATAGCCTAGTACCTACCTATGAACCTATGAACCTATGAATCCCTCGTCCCCCCATTTCCTACACATAAAGGATTTTCATATCTGTCATTTCTTATTATAAAATGAGTGAAATTATTGGTTAAAAACAACAAATTCACTTATTGTGATTAATGATTACAAGTTCCCTTTCCATATTCATAAATTGCCATTTTATGGCATATACTGAAAGTTTTTAGATTTAAATGGCAACATTCTATTTTTAAAAGTATTGTCTATACTCTGTTTAGTATTGTTATATAGCTCATCCTACTGAAACTAAAACAATTAACTTCTATGTGTTACACTTTTTATCCTTTTTGATTTGTATTGTTTAATCTTGCCAACTACTTTACCAGAATGGTAACTTTTCATATATTGCTGTGAGTATAAAAACTGTTATTAAATTGCTTTCTATATTGGACCTTTTCTCCCTGGACCTCCGCTGAAAAAGGGCTTTAGCTCAGTCAGACTCTCCCGGTCAACAAATGTAAAATAAATAAATAAATAATAGATAAATAATCAGCAAAGGTTAAACTGAGTTATTATTGTCAATTTAATACTATTTGTTTAGAATGTGATTGTCACATTCTGTGACATTCCTAGTTCAGGCTTCTATTGTTTCCATTGAACAACTTTGTCAGTTTGATGTCATGTATAAAACATTAGTTACCTTGGTAACAGGTTAAGTATTATGTATGGTCAGGATGGGTTACAAAACCACATTTCAAGTTAAAGCAATTATATGACTTGTTATGCACATTTACTTATTTGAGAAAATCATCATGCTTCCTCTTGATGTTCAACATAGTGTATGTCATTTATGACAAGTTAGAACAGTAGTGTTATTATACACATGCTCATGTCATTAAACTGTGTCTATTGTAAATGTAATAATTTTGTTCAGAATATGATTGTTACATTCTGTGACATTTCAAGTTCAGGCTTCTATTGTTTCTCTTGAGCAACTTTGTCAGTTTGATGTCATGTATAAAACATTAGTTACCTTGGTAACCGCTTAAGTATTATATGTGGTCAAGATGGGTTACAAAAACTACAATTCAGGTTAAAGCAATTACATGACTTGTAATGCATAGTTACTTACATGCTTCCCCTTGATGTTCAATGCAGTGCATGTAATTTATGACAAGTTAAGATAGTAGCATTATTATACACAAGCCCATGTTATTAAATCCTGTCTTTAATATCTAAATTCAGCAGACTGCTTCATCTTATATGATGATTATATTTTTTTGTCTAGATTTACTAAAATCATACATTACATAACTAGTGTGTGTGTGTGTGTGTGTGTGTGTGTGTGTGTGTGTGTGTGTGTGTGTGTGTTTTGGCAGTTGCTTAGTTATTTGAGAGACCACAAGCTGTAATGCCTATTCTTATTATTAGCTCATTCCAAGCATGTTTATACAGTCCACAGACTTTAAATTATGAGACCCTTCTAGTTTCTTATTTGTTATATTTCCATCCTTACATAAACACATATCAGTACTTCAAGCATGGGCAACAATGCCTATCCAGTTTTGCCAGAATACCATTAGCTAGCTCATGTGGTGTGTTTCCAGGCTGTTCTTACAATATCCAAACCAATATTTATCCTGTTCCATTTTACCAGCCTGTTCCATGCAGTGGCCACTCTGCTAGTGAGCAAGTCAACACACCTTCCATTCCCACAGATATTTCCACAAAGGAAATCTGAGGACTCTCTACCACTTCCTAGCAACCCCAAAACCCCCTTGAATCAGCTATCCCCATATGCCCAACACATCCAAGCAAGCTCACCTCCCAGACCACTGCAAAGGGTACTGCACAAGACCAAGTGCTCTTAGTCTTTCACAATAATTCAGACTTCCACTCTCATGTAAGTCCTTAATGTGTTTGGACCAAAATACATTTTAAATATAAAACTGCACTTATTTATTTATTTTTTTATCAAGAATCAACTTAATGAGCTAAACAAAGTGTTGGGAGACCATCAGTATGAGAACATGTGGTTTAAAACAGCCCTTTTATTTTATATATATAATATATCCGAGAATCATCTCGGAGGCTCCTCAGAGCCGTTAAGCATTATTGTCACTCTATCTCCATTACCATAGCATCCTGGGAGTATCTGTTACTGTTAGTGTGTCTGTGTACTGCATACCAGGGGCTCATGATGCACCTGAAGCAAAGCTTGCCACTGCAACTTCAAGCTTAGATTCCCTCCCTTTCAGTGAGGCAGCAGCCAAGAAAAGAACGGAGAGCAAACAGATAAAAAAAAAAAATGTCCAAGAAGCCGCCACAACAAGACATAACACATTCTTCCAGCCTTCCCACCTCTCATTCAACAGATGTATAAACAAACTATTCTCTGCCAAAATATCCCCAAATCACAGTTTTATCCACCCCCTTCCCCTGGGTCCAGGTTAAAACACCAAATGTCTCTTCCTAATACACAAGCATCAGTAAACCTCGATCACAAGCCGCAGCCCACAGCTTCCCGGAAACGAAAATGGCAAAATACAATGGGTCTATATTATGACACCTCACACTCAGAAGAGCAAATGGCACATAATCAACCCCATGTAAGCAAAAGCTTACAACGTCGAAACCTCAGAACAGCCATTTTTTTCCCTTGGAAAAAAATTGCTGTTACGAAACAAAAAAACTGTAAAACATTACATAATGAGGAGTGCTTTGCCCCCACACCCCCCTACTTAAATATACCAACTCCGAGATCACACTACAGTGCCAAAAAGGCAAAGTAGCGAAAGTGGCCAAACTAATTCTTTCCCAGGGAAAGAATTCACTGAAAAGCCACCTCGTTATTTTGCCTTTTCACGTTTTTCAGTTTGACAAAGAAGCATTCGACAACCTGCATCTGCGACAGCATAATAGGGAGCCATATACAACAGCTGCATCCACACACACCATGTCAGGCTTAATAAAACAGCATTCGAAGCTATGAGACCTGCCATAATTGATATTAACTATGTTTAGACAGAATAATAATGATATTTGTACTAGCTGACAGACATGGCTGCATCCACGCACACCATATCAGGATTGATAAAACAGCACTCAGCTATGATACCTGCCATAACTGATATTAACTATGTTTAGACAGAATAATAATGACATTTGTACTAGCTGCCAGACACAGCTACATCCACGCACACCATATCAAGATTGATCAAACAGCACTCGTAGTTGTGATACCTGCCATAGGTAGGTACTAGGCTATTGGCCCTAGGGCCTATATAAGCCTAGCCAAAAAGGTACCCTGGCTTTCGCCACCAAAGAAAATTATTTTCCTGTGCCCCTGTCGAGCAGAGCCACAGAAGTGATCCCCAGGGTGAATTTCCTATTTCCCATCCAATCATCAAGATTTTTCTTGAAGAGTGCTAATGAGGAGCTCTGTTTGACATAGATAGGTAGTCTGTTCCAGAGTATGGGAAGTCTTTGGGACAGGAATCTATCCCTCCAGCATGTCCTGTTGATGAGTCCTGTCTTGATGAGTGGATGGGAAATAGGAAATACACCCCGGGTTTCACTTCTGTGTCTCTGTTCGACAGTGGCACAGGAAAATAACTTTCTTGGGTGACATAAGCCAGGGAACCTTGTTGGCTAGGCTTACGTAGGCCCTTGGGCCGATAGCCTAGTACCTACCTATGAACCTATAAGATAAGTATTCATTGAGTTCAAGTAGGGGAATAGAAACTTCTATGTTTGTATTATATGTTGCTTTGTTTGGCTTATATATAATGTAAATAGTAACCCATCTTGACCTACCTTTGTTTGTGAAGAATTATTGGACTCTTTGAACATTCTGAATAAATCATTACTGTTTCTCAGTTTTAAGAAATCTTCCTTTTTTAAAATAAAAACAGATGACAAGTGATGTACCATATCAGTTGATACTTTGAGAGATGTAGTTCTAAGAGTTATTTTTTGGGACAGCTATCTTGGAATCAGTTTTTCTTTCTTCTTTCTAGTATCAGTGCAAGGATTTGTTTATTTTATTCTTTTAAGAGTAGGGCCCATCCATTCCATTTCTTTTGGGATAAACACTATGATGTTGTTTTTGATAAATATAGTAGCTTGTTCTAAGTCATTAAAGGTTCTCATCTCATTGGCAAAAAGTATTTTTATCTTGGCTGGAAAGGCCAGCTGTGCCTTAATGTTGTTTTGTTTCAACAGTTTTATTATTGGCCAGACTTTTTTCCTTTGTTCTAGTGGAAGAATAATCATTGTCAAACCTTATCAGGCTTTGATTGTATTTTACAACTATGGATCTAGGTGGAGTATTTGTTGAGTTAGAAGCAGGTTTCCTCAGTAGTCTATGCGCCATTTCAATTCCAAATGAAAGTCCCTCTTTCAAGTCTAAAAATTTAGGAATCCAGGTTAAGAATGAAATAATGTCTTGTCCTTCATTGTTTTCAGGCAGAACAAAGATCTTTATGTTGTTTCTCCTTTCCCTGTTTTCTAAGTCATCTACTTTGTTAAGCAACCATGTATTCTGTTTAAGCAGAAATTCTTTTTGGAATTCTTCCTCTGAGTCTCCCTTCAGTTGTCATTTGGAGAAGTCTCTATATTTATTATTTTTGTATGGTGTTGCTGTAATAGTTCCTTAAGAGTATCAGTCTGTTTTTGAGAATTTAATTTGAGGTTTTCTAAGTAATTTTTAAAGCCATCTATCTTCAAAGATAGTTCCTGTAAGGTAAATGTTATCAGTTGCAATTCTTTTTTCAAAGCATCATCTGTATGAGAATTCCTTGAATTGTTCATATTCAGTGACTCAATATATCTCCATGTTACTTCACAGGAAAAGTTTTGTATATCTCCACCAAAATTGATATTTATGTAGTTTAGTAGTTTATCTATAGATTTCTGAAGTTTTAAACTTGAAAATAATAAAATGCTCCTATATTATTATACTAGTTTATGGAGCTCTCAAAATTCACTGCTCTCAGTTGGCCATCTAGCCTCTGCCCTCGAACCTCTCTTTCTGTTGGTTTTGATCTTGCCTACTGCTCTGTTGCAGATGAATGCTTACTATGTCTTTAAACTGTGTAAGTTATAGTGTGTATATAATATATATATATATATATATATATATATATATATATATATATATCTTTAGACATTCTTTATCTTTGATGCTTTCTAACACTGCCCTGATTTTGTTGGAGTCGTACACTAAAATTAATGTGTCTACTAGCTGCTCTTCCAACACTTTTTCCAGTTTAGGCAGAAGCATATCAGCAGGATTGTTCACTTTATCACCCCTGTACTGATAACTGGTCTACCAAAAAGGATTGCCTTATAACAGTTGCTTCCATAATTCTTTAATATGGGAAAAATGTAACCCTGTCATTATGCCATGTGTTAAACTGGGGATTACATCATCAAGATAAGCTACATTTCCAAATACAATTTATATTTCTGGCTGAGTAACAGTATATTGTTTTTATCTCAGTGACTGTATGCTATTTTGATTGCTTTTCATTAAGGGTTGTCTTTTTACGCACATTTTATCAGCATGGCTACAGTGCATGAAATTAGCATTTCTTGTAGCTCTTTGCCATCAGATAAAACATTGTACTTAAATGTTTTTAGTAACATTGTTAAAGAATGTGGACTCAGCTGTTGAAGCAGAAAATATATTACATTACATTACATTCAAATCCATGTATAATTATGCATGAAACCTATAATGCTCTACTAATCTACATCTTCTTGTTAACCTAATATACTGCATGGAGCTTTTCTCCCTGGGCCTCCTCTGAAAACGGGCTACCAGCCCAGTCGGACCTACCTAGTAAACAAAAGTAAAATAAATAAAATAAAAAACTAAAACTAACCAGGGAGGAGGACCTAGATGTTTATCTTATTGTTTAGTAGTGGAGCTGTGCTTAGCATAGTCATCAATTTGTCCACTGCGACCACCCCCTCAGCTACAGAAGGGAAGGTCTGCAGTTGTTTTCCTGGCAAATGCAACAACATACAGGTACAGTCAACAAAAGGGGAAGTTCCAGCACACAACATAAGAATGCATCTCTCATATTGGGGATAATTCGACTGAAATGGATAACTTTCATGTAGGCAGCAAAAGATACAGTCTCAGGACATTGACATGGAAAAGTGTGCTAAAGGATTGCCCACTGCAATCTACCAGTGTGGAATATTAAAGAAAGTAGAGACAGATAGTCTCAGAAATTAATAGTGTAGTTTATTGCACAAAAAACATAAACGTGCAGAATGTTCATCATACTGTTTATTGTTGTAGTCCTCGTGTGAGATATCCTATTTCCAACTAGCCTGAAGGTTGGCCCAACTTCCAGAAAGTGGCTTTATCTGACTTCCACCTGCTCTGCTGTAGGGACAACAGTGACATAAAAGCGGGATTGATTGATACCATTGTTAGATCTTTCTTGACATGCAGTCAGTATGGTCCGAGTACACCCAAGCATCACTCTACTAGCAGGCCTACTTCAGGAGGAAAATAAGTGCCCCACAGAGACATTTTCTTAGTCTTGTTGTTTTAGAATTGTGTTAATGTATGATAGTGATTCAGATTTAGACGTTTCTTCTAAAGTTAACAATCTTGTGAATGTGGAAAATGAATTCCCTGTAAAGAATACTACTCCCTCAATCCTTTTTTGCCTCTGAAGCATTCCTAAAAGCACCGTGAGGAGAAGTGAAAAGAAACTAAAGACTGTCTATCAGACATCCTTGTTTTGACTAGGTCCAACCCTTAATTTTGGGGTGTTTTTGCCAAGATATCTGGCATGACTGTATTTCAGGTCACTATGCTTCTGGCCACATACATGTCCCCCTGGAATGAAGACATTAACATGTCAACCAATGCAGAGGTCTGCCTGAGACCCTCAGCTCCTAACTCATGCATTGTGATTACTGAGGGTAAGGGCAGGATTTTCTCAATATTTGTATGAAGGTTTCTGCAAACTATGTGGAGTTGGTTTTTGCCTGTCCATCTGCGGAGGACTCCAGGGCAGTATACAATCAGAAATGGTGGCCTAAAGCACTGAAATTCAAACCAGTGCCTTCTAGCTTCCCCTCAGAATAGATTGAGCAGAACCACAGCCTCATCCCAGGCTTTTACTCAGCACTTATTCCACCTGGCTCAAGATTTCATGACCTTTCTTAATCCAAGCAAACAAGCTTTGGAAATTCCTGAGGTGTCAGGGCCCTTTCCAAGAAAAGAATGATGTAACCTCTTTCTAGGGATTCACACACATTGGATTCTGAGGGAGATGAATTGGCTTATGTAGACTGTATCCCTTCTGTCCCCTGCTTATGAAGCTGACACTGTGGACACCTTCTGAGAGATCCTCCAAAAGATGAAGGATGAGCTCCGGTGGAATTGATGGAGGAGTTATATTTACAGACAAAGTAATACTTAAAAGCCCAGTTCAAAT
The DNA here is from genome assembly GCF_019279795.1 of Protopterus annectens. Classification (NCBI taxonomy): domain Eukaryota; kingdom Metazoa; phylum Chordata; order Ceratodontiformes; family Protopteridae; genus Protopterus; species Protopterus annectens. The sequence goes on along the minus strand of NC_056726.1, from coordinate 1,275,724,645 downwards.
AGATTGTTCATGGGCCTGCCTGAGCCCATGGCACTTGCTGTTCCACCAGTCATGGATACCCTGGAGAATGCCTTTATTAATGCATATTTGGAGCCATATTCCCTATCCCCTGCTCCAAGGACACCTGACCATTTTTATTTTATTTATTTTTTTTGCAATTCAATGTATTTTCATGAATTTTTCCTTTTTTAAGAACCCTTTAGTTGATGCATCTGTTTTGTCTGTCTATTCCAGCAAGGTATTTTTTGGCTGCATCTATGAACACATTTTCCAATGACAGAGAGAGAGAGAGAGGGAGAGAGAGAAGAATACTTGACCAATTTATGAAACAGGTTTATAATTCTGCTACTCTGGCTACTGCCAGAACCACATGCTTATATACCACCAATCTCTGCTGAAAAGATGAGGTTTAAAGCAAAGGGGATCACTAGCAAGGATCAGAAACAAAATCCTGAGGTATCTCACCTTTCAGCCCAGATCACCAAGCACTCCAAGAAATGTGATTCTGATTCTGTGGCTACATCTTGCAGAGCAGTGGCTACAAGGTCCATAATTTAAAGACATGCTTGGCTGAAAGTCTAGTCCCTTTCAGAACATGTAAAGGCAGATTTTATTAATACAGCTTTGATAAGGCCCTCCTCTTTGGACGTCCTGCTGAAAGTGTTTTTAAAAGATTGAAGGAGAGAGGCAAGACTGCAGTTGTTCAAGCACTTTTTTAATCCCAGGTATGTGAATTTAGCAGAATCTCCCCTAAGAAATCATTGCCTTTGCATCCCAACCAATAAAAAAAGAACACTGGTATGGGTAAGAAGGACAGGAGCGAATGGCAAGCTAAATTAAAATAGAATCTGGGGGGCCAGAAAGGCTATTACTACCAGAGGGAAAAGTCATGTATCAGCCTGACTGCTTCCTCTTTCCTCTCAAAAAGCACCCCAGTCTACCCCTGCCCCAACATCTTTACTTCCTTTCCCTCAGTGAGGATAGGAAAATATCTGACATTATTTGTAAAAAGTCAGAAAACATAACTCAGATGCAGTGGGTCTTAAAAATCCTGAAACAAGAGTACAAATTGCAGTTTCAAAGCAGACAAAAGCTGTGGGGCATCCCTTCAGTTCTAAGAGAACAAGTAATATTGGTTCCACCTCTATTAAAATACTGTAGGAACAGGGGGCCATAAAGAGATTATCAATAGCGGAGCACAGAATTCAAGGCTGTTTCTAATGCTAAAGAAGAATGCACATGGAGGTGTATTCTGGAACTGTCAAGACTAAATAAATTCATAATTACCTAATAATGTAAAATATTGACACTACAAGGACTTCTTTCTCTCCTGACCCCACTGGCCTTTCTGGTCATACTAGACCAAAAGGGCACTTACCTATATAGTCTAATTTCCAGAGACCACAGCTACGATTCACAGCAGGGTAGATAATTACCGATGAATAAATAATTCACTTCCTTTCCCTTTGGTTGTCCACTGCACTCAGCGTCTTTACCAAATGCCAGGTTTCTGTAATAACCTTTTGCAGGGCAAAGGTCATCCGTATTTACCCATGCCTGGATGACTATCTCATTCAAACACACTTCTTAAAGGACATCAACAGTGCCTTGAAATTGACCCTGAATTGCTTCAGGGAACTAGTTCTTTCCATCAACCTATGGAAGGACTCAATCACATCAGAGTGAGTTCCTCAGGATTCTGAGGTATATTGCTTCCTGCACCCTGATGGCAACTTTAGCAAGAATGGACATGAGAAAGTTGTAATGGGACTTCGGAAACTGATGCCACCAGCACTCCCATTCTCTAGATACTACCTTACTTATCTAACCTTACAAAAATAAATAGTTGTCAAGGTGGAAAAGGCAGTTACACCTCAGTTTAATGTTCAGAGTGGTACAGCCTACTCGGACACTGACCACAAATTCTTCAGAATTAGCTTGGAGAGTCCATGTAAGATCACTGAAAGTCTGGGTTACATAAGAAAAAGCTTGATGAAGAAGCACATACATGAGAAAGAAGTGATGAATGTATTAGCTGCAAGAACAGTCAAGCAGAAATCCTTACAGACTATACCAGTGTCATGAAGTATATCAACTAGCAAGGGAGACCTACATCCTTACATTACCTGCAGGTTAGCAATTCAGGCCTGGGAGATTGTACAAGTGACAAGTATGACACTCAAGCCAGCCTACAATCTCTCCCAACAAAATGTAGTGCTGATAGGCTAAGCAGACCACAGACAGACCTGTGCAAATGAATGTTGAACTGAGAAATCTTTCTGGACATGCACAGTAGGTGGGGTGTGCCAGAAATAGATTGTTTCCAGGATGTATCCCACTAACTAGAACTTTTCATTGGCTTAAATGTACAGCATTCAAGCCAATAAGAGAAAGAGTGAAAAACACAAGCAGAAAATAGCTAGCAAAACCAAATTACCCCATACCTAAATCTCCACTTTTCATAAACCCAGTGGCAGATAGGCTGAGCAGACCAAAACCAGACCTATACAAATGAATGTTGAACTGAGAAATCTTTCTAGATCTGCACAGTAGGTGGCATGTGCCAGAAGCAGATTGTTTCCTTCAGTGGAGAACAAGCAGCTGGGAAAAAAAGCTCTATTGCCGAAGAGCAGCTTCAGCAGCCTGGAAAATAGGCACTTTTCCCCTAAATTAGGCAAGTCTATTTCTGCACACCTTTCTTTCTATACATCTGATCCCCAGGCTATTACAACAAAATTAAGGATGACAGACCAAAAGTCATACCTATAACCCCCTTTTGACCAGGGGAGACAGTACACCGTGGCACACAGGGACACATTCTCCTTATGAAACTGTGTACCCTTGTAAGTGAATAGTAAAATAAAAAAGTCTCTGTCCTTTTTTAAAACACCACTGCTTGAGTTAGCAGCAGGCAGGACGTATTCCACTCACCAGCTCTTTTCATTGGCTTAAATATACAGCATCTGAGCCAATGAGAGAAGTTGTGGAAAACACAAGCAGCAAATAGTAAAGCCAAATTACCCTATACCTAAATCTCTACTTTTCATAAACTCAGAGTGCATGTGCTTGTCCCAGGAGAGGACCCCAGGGACTAACCCTTTCAGGAGCACTATCTAGTTAAGTGAATTTCTCAGAGTTACACAGTAAGCAAATGGAGGTAGAAAGAATCCAAACGTGCACCCTTGACATCAGGAAACACCTCATTAGGAGCTTAGAGCCATAATGCTTTGCACTAACTGACAGACCTTGACTTACTTGTATATTTTCTTATAAATCATAGAAAGTTAAAAGTCATTGAGGTTTACGCTCAGTCAATATAGTTTATAGATCCATAGTTATATACTAGGCTAATAATCACCAGAGCATTTATAAGCCTAGCTGTGCAATCCAACCCAACCCAACTATGTCACCATGTAACACTGATGTCTACTTGGAGGGGTATGTTGGTTAGGAGGTTGCTAAAGATTTAGTCTGGGTGGGGTATATTAGTGAATATTTACTGTCAGTCTCTGTCTATAAGAGACATGGAAGTCACAGCTAGGGGGTGAATTTTTGATTTCTCATCCAATGGTGAAGGTTAGGACTAGACTCTGCTTCACATGGATGGGGAGTCTGTTCCAGAGCATGGAGATCCTATGAGACACACATCTGTCTTGCCAGCATGTTCTACTTATGTCACAAGCAAATTTTAAATCCTTGTATCAAGTGTTTCTGGTGCTGTTCATTTTGCGGATGTGCAAAAATTCAAATAGCGATGCATCTGAGGATGCCTTATATGCCAGGGGTAGATCATCTCTCAATAACCTATAGGAGACTGAGTATAGAAATAGGGTTTTAAGGTGATCTGTATAGGACAATGTATTAATACCCTGGATTATCATAGAGAGAAACCTCTGTCGGCATTCTAACTGTTTCATATGCCTGGACAGGTACATGCAGAAAGGGACATTGTACTCTGATGGGTCTTATAAGGGATGAGTAACTTCCTTGGACCTGAATGCCATACCCTTGCTTATAAGTTGGGTGACACAGAATGATTATCCTACAAACTTGGCTATGTGTTGATCAAAGGTCTGATTCCTGTCAACATATGTTCCTAGATCTCAGATACTGGATCAACTCTTAGCAATGTCTTATCGATGGAGAAATTAATCTCGGTAGATGTTTTCCCAAAAAGCACTAAGCTGCACTTCTTGGCACTGAGTTTTAATATGTGGCTTTGGCACCAGTCATTTTTTTGTGTTAAACCCTTTTGAAGGATGTTAGTGTTATGGGGAATCTATGATAGTTCCCAATTTGCAGTCATCTCCGAACTAGATGAGCCAGAGGCCCTTGACATTAACCTTGACTTTCAAGAAGTAAATGCCAAACAGGAGTAGGCCCAGCACTCAGCCCTGAAGTACTCCACTGGTGAACAGCCTCCTGGCATAGGTAATCTCACCAATCCTGATTTCCTGGGTCCTATAAGTGAGCCAGCTGGCAATCCAGCAAGTTATATACAGATTTATGTCGTTTAGTGAGTTTGTCGACAATACCTGAGTAGGGTGTTGTATCAAATGCCTTAACCAGGTCTAGGTGACTGTCCCATAAAAGTCTACTAGGTTAAGTAGAAATGACCTCCTTCCTCTGAAAAAAAACAACCTGGGATGGGTTCAGTGCCTGTAGGTTGCGAATGTCTTTGTTGATCATTTCTATTAAAAAAAATCATTCCATGCCTTTGCGTATTAAACTAGTCAGACTAATAGGTCTCTAGTTTCCAGGTCAGTTCATGGTCCACCACTGAGAAGAGGGATAACCATTGCAGTTCTCTATTCATGTGTTATGAGGTTCTAGTTGAAAGGTTTCTCTAGTGGTTCTCATAGATCATATTTCAAGCTATGTAGGAGGCATCCTGGCATATTGTCAGAGTCCACTGAAGTTGTGCTTTTGGCTTTAGCAATTGCTACCATGACCTGTTCCCTGCTTACAGATGGGGGGTTACGTTAGTGGGGATTTCACAGGGGGTGGCAGGGGGTGGGGGGGGTGAAGTTAGAGTGGAAATTATTAGAGACCAGATTCATTATGTCACTCTGTTTCTTAGATTTTGCTGTTCAGAAAATGCATGTTGTTGCACAACTTGTTATTCTATTAACTTTTTAAGTGAATTAGAGTAACCTGCCTCTTATCTATCTCTGATTTTGAAGAACATCTCTGGTTTTTGCCTTATATTTATGCCTTTTCACCTTTGTAATTCTTTTTTTCCGGTAAATCACAGGGGAGTACAGTCAGAAATGCCAGTAATTATAATTTCATAGTTTTCATTGTCTAAAAAATGCACACCCATACAATGTAGGATCATAGGAGGTTACTAGGCTAATGACCCTAGCGCCCTTACCAGCCTAACCAAATGTTACCTTTATTTCCACAATCAACACCTATCACCCCTGTCCAAGAGGGACATAACCCACTGGATGAGTTTACGGTTACCCATCCAATCGTCCAGATTGCATTTGAAGAGGGCCAATGAGGTGCTCTGCTTGACATGAATCAGGAATCTGTTCCAAAGGCGTGGTAACCTCTGGGAGACAAATCTGTCCATCTAGCAGGTTCTATTAATGTCCATGCCAGGTTAAGACCATTAGACCAAGTAATCCGTGTACTATTTGATGTATGGATATGCAGCATTTCCAATAAAGAAGGGTCAAAGATTGCCTTATATGCAAGGCAGAGATCACCTCTGAGTAGTCTGTATGAAACAGAATAAAGTGACAGTGATTTCAGATGATCCTCATAGGACAGATGCTGAAGACCTTGAATTTCCCTTGTGAGGAACCTTTGTGATCTCTCCAATTGCTGCAGGTGCTTGGAAAGGTACATACCAAAAGGGACGTTGTACTCAAGTTATTGGCCTGATGAGGGAAGAGCACAGGGAGGTTACAACTTCTTTTTTTCAGGTGACAATGCCCTCACTTATGAGGTGAGCAGTATAGAATGCCCTTCTTACCACTGTGGAGACATGGTGATCAAAGGTAAGGTTGCTGTCAACCTCTGTGCCCAGGTCTCTCACCACTGAGTGTGTACTTAGGGTGTTGTTATTGATGTTGTAGTTAGCAGGAACATCACTCTTACTGAAAGGGATGATCATACATGTTTTTTTGCATCAAGCTTAAGGCCATGAATTTGGCACCAGTCATTTGTTTGTATAAGACCCTCTTGTAGGATGTTGCCATCATTTGGAGAGTGTATGACTGCTCCCAGTTTGCAGTCATCAGCAAACTTTGTCAGCCACAGACCTTTAGTTTTAACTTGCACTTCAGAGAAATAGATTGCAAATAGTAGATGTCCCAGGACTGATCCCTGTGGAACACCACTGATTACAGGTCTGCTGTTGGAGGTGGATGCCCCTATTTTGACAGTGAGCCAGTTAGCGACCCATCTAATGATATATGAGTTGATACCTAGCTGGGTGGGTTTATCAATTATGCCTGAGTGGGGGCTAGTGTCAAAAGCCTTGGCTAAGTCTAAGTAGGCTGTATTCACAGATTTCCTCATCATCAAGGGCCTTGGTGACTGTCTCAAAGAAGTCACCAAGTTTAACAGGCATGATCTCCCTTTTACAAATCCAAATTGAGTAGGTTTAAGTGTTTGAAGGGTACCAATATCTTTTTTGATAAGGTCCATGATGATTCTCTCCATGGCCTTACAGATAAGGATAGTCAGGCTAATAGGTCTATAGTCTACAGGGTCAGTAGAAGCACCACCTTTGTGCAAGGGGATAAGGATGGCCTTTTTCCATTCAGCTAGGAAAAAGCCAGTGCTTAGTCTATGATTGAAAAGAGTACCCAATGGCATTGCTAATTTGTGTTTGAGCTCATGTAGGATGCAACCTGGAATGTTATCAGGTCCTATGAATGCTGTGTTTTTGACCTCAGAGAGGAAGTCCATGACCTGCTCTTTAGAGATACGAGGTAGAAGACAGGTGGTAGGGATGTCTTGGGGTAAGTGTGTCAGGGATGGGAGTGAGGTTTTCACAGAAACTGTTGGCTAACAGGTTAGCAATAACCACTGGCTCAGTATATGTATTACCATTAACTACCAGTTCCAGCACAGACCTGGGCCTTTCCTTTTAGGTTGTGGATGTAACTAAAAAAGGTCTTATGGTTGTCCTTAGTTGAGGAAGCTAATTTGGATTTGTAGTTAGCTTTGGAGGACTTCACAAGAAGTGATATTTGCTTGTTTAAGCTGAGGAGGGAGGTTTCCAGTTTAGGGCCTGTTGCCTCTTACACTTAGACAGCAATTTCTTCCTCTTATTGTAAAGCCTGTTAATGGCAGTTGTTCACCAGACAGGTTTGCTCTTCCTTGAGGAACTTGTTTTGATCCTACCAGGTATGGCCAAGTCAATGCAAGTGTTCAGGTGTTTGTATAAAGCATTTGTGTAGAACTCAGTATAGTTGCCAGTTACATCTGGGGGGAAGTGCAATGAAGCTATATATACCATCCTGTAAGAGGTAATAATCTGCTTTGGAGAAGTTTTCTAGTTTAGTTGGTGCTGCAAGGGTAGGGTTAGGTGTGATAGTAACTTTGAATGAGACTGATTTATGGTCAAATCTCACCAGGGAAGACCTCACAATGGGGGTGCTGCAGTGGTCCCGCATATTGGTAAGCACCAGATCCAGGATGTTGACACCCCTTGTGGGGGTGTCAACTAGCTGGTCCAGGACACTTGAGTTAATGAAGTTAAGGAATCTTTGGGCAAGTGAGTTATTGCACAACTAATTTCCCCAGTCAATGGATGGGTAGTTAAAGTCACCCAAAACCATGGTGTTCAGATGTATCTTGATAGACTCAAATAGATCCAAATAGGCAGAGTGGGTGTCCTGATTTATGGAGGGGGTCCTGTAGTTGGCCATGACTTGAATAGGTGTCCTATCAACAGTTAATTTCACCTGAAATATCTCTAGGGAATATTGCTATCTACCCAATCTGGCTGTGTATTTATCTTTAATAAATATTGATACACCACCTCCTTTATTTTAATGCCATCCATTTGTGGTATGAATGTGTGGAAGGAGGTGTAGCCCAATATACCTGGGGTACTTTCCACAGCCTTGATCCCGGTCTCTGTGACTGCACAAATGTCTATGTCTTCCAAGGTGAGGACTGCTTCCAATGAATGCAGTTTCATGTTAAGACTCCTAGCGTTTAGCAGCAACATTTTGAGGTTGTTCTTAGATGGAGTTTATTATTCTAATAACTTTTTAAATGAGTGGGAGTTATCTGGCATTTAAGGCTCTGTAGTTTTAACAAACTTATTCCTATAATCAAAAGTACAGTGCTTGATCCTGTCACCTCCATTTGCTTATTGTGTGACTTTGACCAACTCACTTAACCAGACAGAGCTCCCAGGTCACCCCCTGGAAAAATATATTTATCCAGTGGGTTTACCTGATTAACACACGCATAAACATAAAATGATATTTAAAATTTGTCCCTTTTTGCTCCCAAATTTTGGCTTTCTTCAGAATCTTTGAACAGAGAACTTGACAGTTATTTTGGTCTTTGCCTGAAAATGTATAGCTTCCTATCGAATTGTTGCGGATTATGGTCATTAAATAATGGCAGGCATGTGTTTTTCACACATCCTTCAGAAAAATGCTTGCTAATGTAAGGCTTGCTATTTTAATAACTTGTAAATATATAAGAAAAATATATTTTTTCCGATAGTAATTTTTATTTCTGTAGTGCACCAAATACAAAGCTGGATAGATCACACAACAGAAATAGAATAGTGGTTACACATCAATTCCAATACTGCTAAGGCAAGTCTAATGTCTATGTACAACATTTACAAAAAGAGCTACTAAACATCAATATAAGGAAATGAATATCATAATGTGTAGATTCAAATGACCTCATCTAAATATATTAGCATACAATCTAATGCTATTATGATGTATCAGGCTTAGTTACACTATAACTGCCATTTGAGTTGCTTCAATGTTACAATACTTAAGCTAATATGTGATCAAAGATAAGTTTCCAGAGTTTCTGATAATAAGCTTGTTGCCATCTTCCTAAATTCATTACATGAAAGTTTGGTACGATCCAACCAGTTTCTGGTTATACATAGTTTAATCAACGAACAGAGAGTAATTATAATATGGTAATGTAACTTAGAAAGTTTCAAGTCAGTGATGCAAAGAATAGCAAAATCCCATGATAGGGTTGATTTATAATAACCCATTTTTTCTAATCGCACCTTAAGGGAATCCCAAAGATTCTGGGAATATTTGCAAAACCACATTACATGCAGGAGGTCAGCCTTAGGAAAAGGGCAGCATGTACATGCTGTTGATTTGTTAGGATCAAATTTGTTTAGGATGGAAGGGGTGTAATATCCATTGTTATTAATCATTAGTTGTGTATATATGAGTTTTTTAAATGGAAATAGGTTAATAGTAGTGTCAATTGCTTTCAGTTTCTGTTCTTCTGTAAATACGCATCCCTTCTGGTCCCAGTAGTTAGAAAAAAGTAAAGAATTTTCATATCTGAATATAAGAAAAATATTTAAAGTTTGTTCCTGATTTTGTGCCTTTGATTTTGATTTTTAGCTAACAGTTTTTGAGGGCGGAGAGGGGTTGCACTGTATGGTTCTGACAGCAGAAAGCTGATTAAGTGTTGTGGATTACAGTCAGTAAAGCATGATAAACCTGTTAGTTTTCAGACTTTGTACCTGTCAAAACATACTTGCTAATACAAAACCTGCTATACTAGCAACTTCCTATGTATATAAAATCAATATTTAAAATAATGTTTTGATTTTGGGTGTCTGTCTCTGAATTTTGAGCTAAGAGGTTGGGAGGGCATGGGGGTGTAATGGGTTGCACTATATTATTCTCATAACAAGATGAAATACACTTCCAGGTAATGATTTATGTGTTTGTTCACCTATTTGATCACAGTCAAATATCTGATATGTACACAGTTGTGCAATAGGCTTTAATTGTTCTGTGAGTGTTAGTATGTGTGTGTGTGTGTGTGTGTGTGTGTGTGTGTGTGTGTGTGTGTGTGTGTGTGTGTGTGTGTGTGTGAGTGATTATTAGTTATTGTGTACAGGAAGAATCAATTGTAATTTTATTTATTTATTTTATTTTATTTAACATTTGTTGACGGGGCTAGTCTAGCTGGATACATGTCCATTTTCAGTAGAGGCTCGGGGAGAGAAGCTCCAATTTGTGTAATATAACAGTAGTACACAATGATAGACACCATAGTATAGATCAAAAGTAAAGAACACTAAAAAAGAAATACATTAAAATATTGGCTAACATTTTAGAAACAACATGACATGTATGTACACACAGAGAAACAAACATTAGTATAGGCTAGCATTATACGAACAACATGCTAAGAATCATGGGTATACTGTATAGTAATAGTAGTTGCAGACGCAGGATATACAGGTTAAGGGGTTGACAAATGACAAGGGAGAGTAGGTAAAGTGAGATAGATAGAAATTCATTATAGGTTTGTTTAGAAGTTATACACTCAAGGTGAATAGATGACATACATACAAAGCTATGAAGTGGGTGCATGGAGCAGGGGTAAGTTAACAAAATGTAAGTACTTCAAGGAAGCTTGCAGGCAAAAAGAGGTTTGCAAAAAGAATAAAACATTAAAGAGGCTGAGAAAGCAGAAAATGGTTGTAAAAGAAAAGTAATGATGAAGAATTTGTTTAATCTGGGTTAGTGCATGGGCATAGCCATTGTGTTTAAGGAGTAGTTTTAGTTGCTTTTTGAAGAGTGGTAGTGATGACAATAATTGAAGATTGCTGGAAAGCCTGGTCCAGATTTTCCCTACAGAATTGGAGAAGCGGGAGTCACCTGCTTTATTATTGGATTTCTGGATAGTTGTCAGTAATTTATTTGCTGAGCAAAGGGTAGTAAGATTTCTGTAGGGGGTGATAAGAGTATTGAGACTAGAAGTATTATTGGGCTGATAAAGTATCTTATGAGTGATGGTAAGTTGTTGAAATGTTAGCTGATTTTGTAGCTCTAGCCATCCTGTTTCAGATTTAAACAGTGGTGGGTAATAAAAGGTGAGCCTGTGGCAAATCTGGCAATGTTGTTATAGCAGGTTGCCAGTTTAGTAAGGTTACTTTTAGAAAGATTGGTATATATAGGTAAGGCATACAAGAGGGTAGAGATGAGGTGGGTATGGGCAATGGTGGTTCTGGTTACAGGGGTTAGTAAAGATTTTATTCTGTAGAGAGAGACAAGTTTTCTGTTAACAGTTTTGATAGTCGAGTTGATGGGCGGCACAGTGGTGCAGTGGTTAATGCTGTCACCTCACAGCAAGAGGTTCTCCGGTTAGATTCTTGGCTGGGCTGCCTTCTGTGTGGAGTTTGCATGTTCTCCCTGCATTCGCGTGGGTTTCCTCCAGGTACTACGGTTTCCTCCCACATTCTAAAGACATGCTTCTGGAGCATTTCTCCCTGGCCTCCGCTGAAAACAGGATCTGTGGAACCTAGTCGGACTTTCCCGGTCAACAAATGTTAAATAAATAAATAAATAAAATATGCAGGTCAAAGTTAAGGTGTTGATCAATTGTTATGCCTAATAGTTTAGTGGATGGGTCTGGTTTAATGATAGTACCATTATTGGCCTTGATGGGGAGGTCACTGGGAGAGGACTTTAGTGTTGGAGTGAAAAGCATTAATTTATTTTTTTTGGCATTTAATAGGAGACATCATTGTAGAAACCAATTTTCAACTGAGTTAAATACAGTTTGACTAATGGTTTTAAGCGCAGCTGGTGAGGGGGCAGTACAGACTAGTGTCGAGTCATCTGCATATTGAATGCAGGTGACTTGGGGAATGTGTAAGTGTAGATCATTAATGAATATTGAGAAGAGGAGAGGTCCCAGGACTGAGCCTTGTAGGACCCCTAGTGTAACAGAAAGAGGAGTAGAAAGGTTGTTGTCCCAGAGGACAGCTTACTGTCTGTTTCCTAAATAGGACTTGAACCATTGCAGTGCCTGTGAGGTGAATGAGAGTGATTTTAGTATGTCTAAAAGTATTTGATGGTTCACCATATCAAAGGCTTTTGAGTGGTCAATAAAGAGTGCGGCAGAGAGGTTATTATTGTTAAGATGTTTATTGATGCAATCAGAGAAGGATAAGAGAGCAGTAGTAGTACTATGAAAGGGCCTGAAGAAATGTTGACAGTCTGCAAGTAGGTTATTTTGGAGAAGGTGATCAAGTAGTTGATGATGAATACATTTTTCCATTACTTTGGCAAGAGGAGATAATAGGGCTATGGGGCGATAGAAAGTTCTATTGTGTTACCACCCTTATGGAGTGGAATTATGTGAGAGATTTTCCAGAGAGATGGAATGGAGCCTTCAGTAATAGTTCTATTAATTAGTATGAAAACAGGGTAGGGCAGTACTTTTGCTGCAATTTGTAGGTATTCGGCTGGTAGGTGATCGGCAGAGGGGGTGCATGGTTTAAACTTGGTAAGTAGTTTGAAGATGAGAGATGTAGAAACTGACTTTAAGTGAATGGTAGAGAGTGTTTTAGTAAGGAAAAAGGGGAGGGTTGAGCTACCAGGAGGTAAGGAGTTAGCAAGAGATTGAACAGTTTCTATAAAGAAGGTATTTAGGTCACTGGCCATCTCATAAGGGGAGTTTAAGGAGAGACCTGCAGGGGTTGGAGTCTTGGTGTGGCCTGGGTGTAAAAGTTTATTTTTGGCTGACCAGAAAGTTTGAGGTTTTTGTTGATGCTTGTGCTGGAGTTTAAAGTAATAGTTTCTTTTATCATGGAGTATTGATTTTTTTGTGGTATTTCTTAGCTGTTTGTAGTTCTGGTGGTCAGTTAGGTTTCTGGTATTTCTCTATTTAAACCAAATCTTGTTATTAGGATTTTTTGTCTAGTTTCTTTAGCGAGCCATGGAGCGGCTTTACTACTAGTTCTTATAGATCTAGTGGGGGCATGGTATTCCAGGATTTGTAGGAATTTAGAGTTGAAATAGCATACTGCTTCATCAAGGCGGAGTTGTTTTAAGGGTGACCAGTTGTAGGCTTGCAGCTCTGCTTGGAAGCTAGTCGAATTAAAGTATTTTTTGTTCTGAATAGTTTTAAAGAGAGTTTGGTGGGGAGTAAAGGTTTTTCTACACATTATAGGTTCATAGGTAGGTACTAGGCTATTGGCCCTAGGGCCTATACAAGCCTAGCCAAAAAGGTACCCTGCTTTCACCACCCAAGAGCTACAGAGGTAATCCCCAGGGTGAATTTCCTATTTTGCATCCAGTCATCAAGATTTTTCTTGAAGGGTGCTAATGAGGAGCTTTGTTTGATATAGATAGGAAGTTTGCTCCAGAGAATGGGAAGTCTCTGGGACAGGACTCTATCCCTCCAGCATGTTCTGTTTATTGTGATGACAAGGTTTAGGTCCATAGAACATGTAGCTCAGAGGGATTGGGATTTCTGTAAGTGGGGCAAATCCAACAGCTCTGGGTTTGACATAGCTTTATATGTTAGGCAGAGATCACCTCTGAGTAGGCGATATGCGACAGAGTAAAGCTGGAGTTTTTTGAGATGGTCTGCGTAGGGCATCTGTTTGAGGCTGGTAATCCTCTTTGTGAGGTATTTCTGTGGCCTTTCCAGTTATTGTAGATGTGTTGTGAGTTACATATCCAAAGGGGTGTTGTACTCTATAATGGGTCTAATGAGTGACGAGTAGAGGGGAACAATGGCCTCTTTTTTCCTGGATGAGAAAACTTTTGTGATGAGGTGTGCCACGTAGAAGGATTTCCTGACTACTGTGGTGATGTGATTATCAGAGGAGAGACTACTGTCCACCTGTGTCCCAAGGTCTCTCATCACACTTTTGGTGTTAAGTAGACTACCACCTATGTGGTAGCTCATGGGTACAGAGTGTTTACCAAAGGGGATGACAATGCATCTTTTGGCATTGAGCTTGAGGCCATGGCATTGACACCAGGCATCTGTCTCAGTGAGGTCCTTTTGTAGGATGCCCACATCATTAGGAGTTTCAGTTATGGCTCCTAGTTTGCAGCCATCTGCAAACTTTGTTAGCCAAAGACCTTCTGTGTTAGACTGTACTTCAGAAAAGTAGATACCAAGCAGGAGAGGACCCAGGACTGAACCCTGTGGTGCTCCACTTGTCACTGGTCTGAAGTTGGATTTGGAGTCATCTTCTTTCACAGTGTGGGTTCTGTCAGTGAGCCAATTCGCAATCCATCTTGTGACATAGGGATTTATACCTAGATTAGTGAGTTTATCTATAATTCCAGAGTGGGGGATGGTGTCAAAAGCCTTGGCGAGATCTAGATAGGCTGTGTGAACCACCTTACTCTCATCTATGGCTTTGGTGACTGCTTCAAAGAAGTCTGTCAGGTTTAGGAGACATGATCTGCCTTTTACAAACCCAAACTCAGTGGGGTCCAGAGTTTGGAGATTACCAATGTCTTTTTTATAAGTTCCATGATGATACATTCCATAGCCTTGCAGACCAGGCTCGTCAGGCTAATGGGGAGGTAGTTCCCAGGGTCCATGGTGGCTCCCCCTTTGTGGAGTGGGATAACAGTCACTGTGTGCCAGTCAGTGAGCACAAAGCCTGAGGTGAGGCTATGATTGAACATGGTGCTTAGGTGGAGTGCCAGTTCATTTTGTAGTTCATGTAGAATGCAACCTGGGATGTTGTCACGTCCCATGGATGCTGTGTTCTTGGCTTTGGAGAGTGTGTTTTTTACCTGTGCAGACATGATTACAGGAACTTTGCATTTTCCTGGTATAGAGATGGGCCCTTTAGGGGGTGAGAGGGGGGGTAAAGTTAGCACTGAACCTATCTTTTAGGATGTTGTCAATATCAGTTTGTTCTGTATATCTAGTGCCATTGTGCTGTAACTCAGAGCGGATCTGAGTGTTGCCATTGAGATTCTTGACATAGCTATAGAATGCTTTGTGTTTGTCTTTAGAATCAGTGGCGATTTTGTTTTTGTAACTAGCTTTGGAGGATTTTATGAGGGTCTCAGCTTCTTATTGAGACTGACTAGGGAGTTCCTCTAATCATGGGAGTTTACTCTTTTTTGCAACAGTTTCTTTCTTCTGTTGTAGAGATTGTTTATGGCAGGGGACCACCAAATTGGCTTCCTTTTTTTGGAGGATAACATCTTGGTTCTGTTAGGGATAGCACGATCCATGCACTTGTGTAAGTGCTTATAAAGTGCATTTGTCTAGGATTCAGCAATCATACCTCTATTGTCCATCTGCATTGGTGTCGTGAAATTTGCCACTTTTGTCTTAAGAAGTGTGAAGTTGGCTTTGGAGAATTTATTTACTGTGGTTTCCCTAATGGCGGTGGGGGCGGGATGTGGATGTCTAGGGTGATTAGCTTGTGGTCGGATCTGACCAACGAGGAATTGACCTCTGGTGTGGAACACCAGTCACCCATGTTGGTAATGACCAGGTCTAGGATATTGCTGCCCCTGGTGGGGTGTGGATAAGTTAATCCAAGGCACTGGAATTTATGAATTAGAAAAAAATGTTGAGCTAAAGGGTTGGTACATGAGTAGTTTCCCAGTTATTGGTGGGGAAATTGCCCATTATTAGGGTGTTAGGTTGTACCCTATTATTTTCCAGTGTATCAAGAAATGAGGAGTGGGAATCCTGGGGCATGCTGAGGGATCTGTAGCAAGTTACAATTTGGATTGGGGTCTTGCCCAGAGTTATTTGCACTTGGATAATCTTGGATGCATTATGCTAAACAACTAGCCTGGAGGTGTGCATATCCTTAATGAATATGGATACGCCTCTGCCTTTAGTGTTTCAGTCCAGGTTAGGTAGCCGAAAGGTATGGTATGAATTATAGCCTGGTAATGCAGGGGTGCTCTCTGGAGCCTTGAACCAGGTCTCTGTCACTGCACAGATGTCAATGTTCTCCATTTTAAGGAGTGCCTGGAGTGAATGCATTTTGAGGTTTAGACTTCTAGCACTGAGTAGCATTACACTCAGATTTTGCTTGTTTTACCTGTTACGGTGGTGAATTTGTCATTTGAACCTTGCCTAAAAAAGGCACTATAAGGGTGGCAAGAGCCTTAGCCAGTTTCCGGAATCCTAAGGGCGACAGGTGCAGGCCATCTCTGGCGAAGCATCATGATTTGTCGATCATGTCATCCCAGGCAGACAGATACTGGATCCCCTTAGAATGACACCAGAAGCTTAGCCAATTGTTGAGGTCAATAATTTTGTCCTTGTACTGTGGTATCATTCTGGGTGATGGCAGGATGCTACTCAGGGCTAGGGTCATACCTGCCTGGGCTACAAGATTGCAGAGCTCCTCCATGTCTCTTTTCATGTAGTCCAAGGAGGTACATCTCAGGTCATTCACACCAACATGGACAATGACAGAGTCATATTTGTACTTGTTAAGTGACCTGAGTGCATGTGTTATGTGGTGGATCCTGGCACCTGACAGGCAGCTGACAGTAACTTTATCCTTGTTTAGCCTGGTGAGTGGAACATCACTGAGCCTGACTATAGAGTCACCTATGACTAGAGTGTTGGGTACGTTGTTATGCCTTATGGGCTGTGGCTGAGTGGCACACTGTGTTTGTGTGCTATGTGTTATTTGTATTGTGTTGGGGGGTGGCAGTTGCTTGCATTTCTGCTTTAGAGGTCTCTGTTGATTGAGTAGATTTTTATTGAGAACCTCTGTGAATGTAGGTGTGTGTTTTGTGTTGCTATGTGTGTGTTTTGGTGGTGTAGGTTTTGAGGGGACTATGTGATGAGTGTGGCATGGTGCAAGTGTTTACCTTCTCCTCTTGACTGTCTAGTCCAGTCTTGGGTGAAGACATCTTTTCTTCCAGTTTGGCTATATAAGTGCATCTCTCACAGGTTGTAGTGTTGGGTGGTAGGAGGAGAGGGTTGTCTGTGTACATGAGGCAATTGCTGCATTGCCCCAAGATACCAGGTTCATCAGGTAGACAGGCGAAAACACTGGGAGCTGACCCTTAGACATGCCTGGATAGGTGCTTATTTATTAAGTACTAAAAACTGTTTTCCTCTAGACAAGTGAGGAAAGTTGAGTGGTGTAGTAATTGGTAGCTTATTTACTGCTTACGAGTTCTGAACAAGTGCTGAGCTCAAAGAAACAAATTTGAGTGCTAAAACTAAAAAACTGGCTAGTTCTAAGGGAAAATTTGAAGAGCAGACTTTATGGCGCCTGGAACAGTTTAACCCTAGCTAAGCAGTGATGCATAAAGTGTATTTTTTTTTAAATATAGCAGTAGCAAATGAGCAAACTGATTTAAACAAATTGACCAATTAAACAATAAAAAGCTAAAAACTGAGCCCCATTCCAGTCTTCGATCAGACAAGTTCTAATTGCACACCTCTGTCACTAGGGTGAAGGGGAACTTTCTCCAAAAAAAGATGGTCTGGATTAGTGCTCAAGTTATACAAACAAAGCTAGATTCGGCAGGTCTAAATTTAGTCTATGCTACAGAAAACAAGGCATACCATTTTCAGAAAGACACAGTTCAAATAAGCAGGCACAATAAGCCTTTAACCAGATACTCACAGCTCAGAAGGGCACAATCTACCCTCTCCTCCCACAAGAGTGCAGACCACACCTTCTTAATGTAAAATAAATGGCCCGAAGCCCAAGTGCTTAAACCATAACTAATACACTTTTAGAATTACAGACACTAAGCCTTCAATAAGCAACTCCCAACTTAGAAGGATGTAAGCTACATGTCCTGCCACAACAGTGCAGACCACAAACCTTCTTAATCTAAAACAACTGGTCTGAAGCCCAAGTGCTTCACCCAAAGGCTTAGAATAACAGTTATAATTTAATCAGGCTACTAACAAGCAGTAATAAATGCAGCAGAATAAATGCAATAAAGTAGGAAAAAACACAAATACAGTAAAAGCAGATGAATAAAGTGCAATTTATTATATAACAATAGAAAATGAGCAAACTGATTTAAGCAAATTATCCAATTAACTGGTAAAAAATCTCAAAACTGAGCTCTGTTCTAGCAGTCTTTAATCAGACAAGTTCTAACTGCACACTCCTGCCACTAGGGTGCAGGGGAACATTCTCCAAAAAAGATGGCCTGGATTAGTGCTCAAGTTAAACAAACAAAGCTAGATTCAGCATGCCTGATCCAGTCTGTTGTACAGCAAACAAGGCACACCAATTTCAGAAAGAAACAGTTCAAATAAACAAGCACAATAATCCTTTAACCAGAAATTCCCAGCTCAGAAGGGCAGAATCTAACCTCTCCTCCCACAAGAGTGCAGACTACAAACCTTCTTAATGTAAAATAACTGGCCTGAAGCCCAAGTGCTTAAATCAGAACTAATGCACTTTTAGAATAACAGACACTGAGCCTTCAATCAGCAATTCCCAACTTAGAAGGATGTAAGCTACCTGTCCTGCCACAACAGTGCAGGCCACAAACCTTCTTAATGTAAAACAAGTGGTTTGAAGCCCACATGCTTAAACCAAAAGGCTTAGAGTAACAGTTACAATTTAATCAGGCTTCTACCAAGCAGTAATAAATGCAGCAGAATAAATACAATTGAGTACTTTTAAGAAGAGGCAAAAGTAAAATAAAGTGCAATTTGTTTTTTAGTAAAGTGCAAGGAGAGAGGAAGGAGGAGCAGAAGAAAAAATCAAGGTTAAGAACCTAAGTGGGTTGGCCTTTCTCAAATGTTCTCTCTGTATTAAGTAGAGTGAACACCAGACTAGGATGAGAGTCCCAGATCAAATTTACAGTAGGGGCAGGCAACTGCCAACTGCAAAGCCACCAACTATACCAAGACAGTAAGAATAGGGAGGGAGGGGAAAAAGTTTCAGGACAGATGAGAAACCTAAAACAATGCCAGAAAATATATAAAATAATTCAGTCAGGAAAAAATAAGACAATGCAGAACTCTGAAAGGTAAAAATGCAAAAAAATACACTTATCAATCAGCAACATATTTCCAGATTGTTTGAGAATCACACTTAAGCCAGAACACCAGATCAGTATTAGATCAGTAAACACCCTTTCCCTAAAAGTACCAATGGGCTGGACTCAGATAACATTGTTGTATTGTGCTAGGCAAATTTGGGTGATGAGTGGCCACGAACCAGTGGGTGCAATTCATAAAGCCCAGCTACACATTGCGGCCAGCCCAAATAGTATGGCCAACAGTGTTATATACTAAAGACTGTATAATTAAGTTCCATAAATGAAAATTAGTCAAAACAAGATGAAGGAGTGATTCAGAAACATCTAAATGCTGTGCAGCAGCACTGCACTCACTTTACATTTGAATGTAACTATATGCTTGTGTTCAGATGCTGTACATCAAGCAAATATGCTTCAGTTGCCACAGCCATTGTGAAAGTGTATCTGCATGAAGCTATTATTGCAGCTACTTTGCCAACAGCACATGATGTTTTCCCCAGAGGTGCATGATCATCTGAGTATGCTTAACATTTCATGCCCTCCATGACACCAACATAGTGGACGACTACTGTGTGGACAGGGACACCAGGGAATACGTTGTGGAAATGTGTCACCCTTGTTTGCAGTCCAATGGGAGTCATGGAGTACCTATCCCAGTGGATACCAAGCTATGTGTGGCTTTACACATATTAGCTTCAGGGTCATAGCTGCCGGAAGCTGTTGAAGACTGGGGGGTGGAGGGTGAGAGGGGCACTGAGTGATCTAAAAAGGGCAATTTTTTATAACTATTTACTACCACAACATAGGTTCACTTGGAGGACTTTTTAAGCTTTGCCAATTCCCTTTTGGTGCTTGATTTTTGGATTAACATTTTCTGACTGGTCTTACCTATCCCATGGGTGATAACTGTATATTAGCCCTAATGAAAATAACTGATCATTACATAGATAATTTGAGGGTACCCATATAAGGGATGCAGCATGTGCCTCTGTCCATTAGTGGCATGAGAGGCAGTCCTGGAGTACATTGTTAATTGCCAATCCTTAAATAAAAGTTGCATTTGAATATGGATGGATGGGCTTTGTTTTATTTTTATGGATAGTTTGTTCTGGAACAGTAGTAGCCTCTGTGGTATATATCCATCTCTCCACAACATTCAGGCCCATGAAAAATAGGTACAAATCTGTACACTGATTAACGTAAAATTTGCATACATAATTATACAACCACCCACTCTGATGGAATTGTGGGATACCAACTTTCAAATGCAAACTGAAGAACAGAACCAAAATATAGCACCAGAGTCCCCCTGCAGCCATTCCAATGTCCCATTACCTCACTATTTCACCCTATTTACCATAAACACTAATGCGTGCATACTGCTTTACTTCTACAATGGTTATTTGGATTTTATTTTTTTACATTTTATAGTACCATGCACAAACACTAACAGATATCTGCTAAACAAAGCAATACTGCCTCACAATGAAAATAGACTTGGCATTAAAACTTCTCTGCCCTTGTAACTCACATTCATTGAAACAGCATTAAAACCCACACCACATCCAAAGAAAATGTTATCTGGCCAGTGGTGGATAAAGATTACCTTTGGGCTGTTTTCAAATCAGAGGCCCCTTGCACACAAAACAAGAAATGTACATGCGTTCTTTGATACACCTTCCTGACTTTATTAAATTATATATCTTCTATAATACAGCACACTTGTTAGACAAGTTAGAGTGCATTTTAAATTTATTGTTTGAACATTTTTCCAGTAGGTAATGAAGCAAAATGCATGTGCCAATAATGACAAAACTGTCCTATTCAAAACATTTCCAGGATAACAGTCTACTTCTACACACTATATATATATATATATATATATATATATATATATATATATATATATATATATATATATATATACACACACACACACACACACACACACACACACACACACACACACACACACACACACACACACACACACACATACAGAATCACAGTAGTGTAAGCCATAGGCATGCTGCACAGCTTCTTGCACTTATTTTCAATTGGGGGGACAAAAGGCCAAACACCAGGGACATATTTTAAACATTGCTTGTATAATTTTGGAAAGTTGCTTGCATATAATGCTGTGCTATCACTGTACATTTCACTGCCAAGTCTTGGCCCCAGAACCCCGTGCACTACAGTCAGAGCAACATACCATTAAGCTAAATCAGCGGTTTCCTGAAATACAGAAGACAAACTTAAATGGCTATCATTTAGTGAATTTAGTTCTCACTTATCACCATAGCTCTCAACCTCTTAGCACAAAAATACAGAACAAAGCCAGTAATGGGGGAATACAGCCCCAAAATAGGGACACATTTCAAATACTGATCTTATAAACTTAGAAAATTGCTAGCATAAAAGGTTTTGTTTTACTGCAACTGAAAACCAGAGATTTAATGAGGAACAGAACAAAATTGTGAGGCATAAATTCACATGTGATGGTGGCTAGGGACCTTCAACATCCCACTATCTGCATTACTTTACATCTGTAATAAATTAACCCTTTTACAGTGCCAGTTTTCATTTAACTCTCTCTTTTTACATCCTTTCCCATTTTGAAATAGTCACTTGGTCCCTCAAACCTTCTATTCTATTTCTGATTTTTCTTTTTTTATTTTTCTTTCTTATCTTTCTTCCTACTACCTTTTTCCTCACTTAACTTTTTTTCTATCATGTCATTTTTTCCTCATAATTCTCTCTATTTTCTCCAGTCACTTATTTAATTTTCTTGCAAACCTCCTTTCATCATAAATCTCTTCTCAAAATTTTTTTTCCTTCTTAATATCCATTTTCTTGCTGTTTAATTGTTTCGGTATCTCTGGAAAATATTTCACATTTTCTTTCTCTATTGTTAATCAGTTACTTTGATATGTTTATATGTACTCAATTAAGTTTTCAGATATTTTAAAATCCAATATGATAAAGTTTGTGATGGTCTGTCTTCTTTTACCTTCATTTACACTAATCTTCCAACATATTCACTCCTTATTCCCATCCTTCTTTTTCTCATCACTAGCTTTCTTTTTCCTGTCTTGTTTATCCTGTTTCACTGAAAGTTTGTCAAGGGAAGAAACGTACTTCCCTTTTCATCTCTCCTGATAATGTATTTTCATTTAGAGGACAGGGTGTTCTTAACCATGTACTCTAAAATGAGATCTAAATGAGGTTATTGTTTCAACCAGTGTCTCTAGATTTACACTTCCTTCCCTAATCAATTCTAATAATCAATAAAATGATCCAGAGACTGTCTCTTATTGAGCTGTACTCTCTCTCTCTTAAACATTCCCTTTTCCTTTCTTTGTAATAATTTAAATCATCTCCCAACCTTATAATTTTCTGTTTCCAAATAAATATTCTTTGTAGCAGCTTTCTGTTTCAGATGGTTCTTCCTTATGTTTTCTTTTCTCTTTAACACTTCTTTCTCTTGCTCCTGTGACATTGCTCTAACTACTTTCCCTTGTGTATTCGGGTCTATATTAGATGAACGAATGTTCATCTTAGCGAACGCTCACATGACCGAATATCCAGGTACTCGAAACTGCAATTGTGGGGGGCTGCGCCCACCACACGCCCCTAAATATATATTCCAACTCTGAGATCGCCCTACAGTGAGGAAAGGGAAAATATTCCCATCTTCACTGTACCACGATCTCGCAATTGCGGTTTCGAGTTCCGCAATATTCGCTCATGTGAGCATTCACTAAGATGAACTTTCGTTCATCTAATATAGACCCGTGTATTCTTATCTTCCTTCCACCAATTATATGTTTCATCAATAATCATTGGGGTTGCTCTGATTTGCACAGATATTCTTTAAGTAGATAGAACAGACTGAAACATAATCCTAAAATGAGTTGTCTACCCCACTATTTATTTATTTTTACTTGGGTAGAGCATTGATGAAATTTGACCATTTTTAGGTAGAAACTATCTTATACATTTCATAGTCTCTCCTCTTCTAACAATGAATAATATCTAAAATAACTGTTTTACAGAGGAATATGAAATTCCTAGGAAAGTGGCACACACACACACACACACACACACACACACACACACACACACACACACACACACACACACACACACACACACCCCTCTCTAAATCTATACAACACTGATGACAGTACCTTCGCTGCCCAAACGGCAGTTCATAAATCCGCAGCTTGGCTCTGCAGTTAAATAAACAAATCCACCGGGAAAAGAATAAACTGCCCGAATGCACCCATAAGAGATGAATCCTATCCTGTACCTCCCAGTATTCAAATAGGCGCGTGGCATGCCGACATCATCGGGACGGTTGAGAGGTCACAAGTGCTGCAAAAAAGTGGGAGGGTGCCCCCTCCACCCTCGCTCTATGGTTCCGGCTCCCATATACAGGGTCCTTTCAGTGACCTTTTGGGGATCTGTCTCACAAATCCTCCAGCATTTCCTCGATGCCATGCTTCAGCATGTGGGGGAGTATATGTGGTTCCCACTTACCCCAGAGGAGAGAGCCAATGACATTTGGGAGTTCTGTGATATAGTCTGTTTCCCTGAGGTTCTGGAGCCAAAGACTATAACCACATTGAAATAAAGGCTCCAACTGCTGAACTGGGAAGAAGATACATGAAACAATAAGGGTTTCACTCCATCATCTGCCTGGTGGTCTGTAAGACATACTGCATCATCTGCTATAGGTGTACAAGCCAGCCAGGCAGTTTTCATGACTCTCACACATGTAGATTTTATCGGGACCATATCAAATTATCAAACTTACAGAAATTTGAATACGTGAATATCAAACCTTAAACTTCAAAAGTCATGAAACACGAACACTTAAAAGTTCAAAACAGCCGTTTCCAAAAAGTTTTAGTTGGCCTCACCAAACAGACTAAAGTATAGCGTCATTATGATGCAATCATGAATATTCATGAAGTTAATATATTAAAAAAATATATATAAAAGTCTTAATGAATAAATATACTAATAAAGCATTAACAAATGTTAAATAAATGTAATAAGTCTGCATATCACAATGTGTAGAGGTTACATGAAATTACATGAGGTTTGTTTTACATGAGGTAAAATGCTTAAATGTGAAGACAGTATGTTGTCTTTTGTGCGTTTAGCTCTGACTGAACTGTAAAATGGCTGCCAGTTCTCATCCTGCTCCTGGAACAGTAGGTGAAACCTATGAAATGGTCATGTCTCAAAAGAAAACTGACATGTTACATGTAGAGGGTTATCTCTATAATCTAGAGAAAAGTGTAAAAGGTAAGCGATACTGGTGTTGTCAATTAAAAATGCTTCATAAATGTAAAGGAAGGGCCATTACTGGGAAAGTAGTTGACAGGGAAATTACTGTTGAAATCTGTTGGTCACTTTCATCCTTCTGATATTACAGAAGTAGAAAAGTATAAAGCATGCCATGAGTTGAAAGAAACTGCATGTTTATGTACAAACACACTAGCTATAGTGGTGGATGACACTATTGCTAACACATCTGTGGAAAGCATAGTTAGTTTGCCATCTAGGAAGTCAATGCTGCAACAGGTAAATAGAGTCAGACATAAAAAGATGCTAAGTTATAGGTTTGTACCTGGGACAAATAAATACAGTAGATACAAGAAAGTGTACCTTAAAGTAGGGAGCTTTTATACAACAGCGTAAGGTAGACATTTACAACAATACTCATGTGTTGGTATTTAGTACCAAGGAAAATTTACAAGATCTCTGCTCTACAAATATATGGTTATAGATGGTATATTTCTAACAATTAGAAGACTTTGCAGGCAACTGTACACTATCCATGGTTTGATATCCTTTGCAGATAGTACAAAATGTTTAGCACTTGTGTTTTGTTTAATGACCAAGACATCATATAAGGCATACTACTATCTCTGGGAATGTGTCTTTCAGTTACTGTCATCACGTCACTTAGAATGTACAGTGCAGTATATTGTCACGGACTTTTAACTGACTGCTATTAAGAGCGTTAGACATAATTTCAATGCAGTACATAGCAAAGGTTGCTTGTTTCATTTTAGTCAATCAGTATGGAGGAAAGTTCAGTCACTCAGACTACCCACATTATATGGTACAAATGCTAAATTTCAGTTAGATGTCAAGAAACTCATAGCACTCTCTTTCCTAAATGAAGAAGATGCCATTGCAATGTTTAATACACTAAATGACACTTTTTCCCCTGAGGGTAAAGATCTGCTGTCATACTTCTCTGATGTTTACAATTTAGGGTGTCCCAAAAAAAACAGCAAACAAGAACTTCCGTTACTACCAGATTTCCTCCCATATTCCCAATTCAGTTTTGGAATGTGCACTCTCTTAATCAACTCTCAATGCCTAGAACGCAAAATTATGTAGAGGGTTGGCACAGGCATCTTAGATGCTTGCTAGGTAGATGGATTTCTGATATACCGTCTGTTGTGAGTGTTCCAGTCAGAGAGCACAGATGAAATCAGGATGCCCTTCATCACCAAAGAAAAGAAAGACCATGGAGAGGCAATGTAGATTGCAGGTTGTCTTGCAAAACAGGTCTGAGTACACTGCAGTTGACTTTATCAATGCAGTCGCTAAGCTAATGAAAGTGTAGTCATTTGCAGTTCAAATCTGAATGCACAATAGATTGTATATACTTTCTTTCATACTTGCACATTGATGTGGATTGGTGCTGTAATTGCTCACGTATGTTTAGTCTTAGATGTGTAGTTATGAAGGATGTGTGTGTTATGATTCTCACGGTGTAATTATACTTTGGTTTACATTACAGTGCATTTCTCTTCTATTATTTTTATTTCTGGAAGCACGGGTGCAGAGCTGGCCAACCATTGTAGAAATTAGATATTTTCAGCATTCAAACTTTGCACTTTCGAAGTATAGGGTTCGATATTCATATATTCTAACATCTGTAAGTTCGATTACGTGATATAGACCCGATTTTATCAATGTTTTTTGATGGGTGACTTCCCATATGGGCATCTCATTGCTGAACCCAGATATGCCCTAGAAACCTGGCTCATGACACCCATCCACATAATCAAATTGACCAGGGGTAAACAATACCAGAAATATTGTAGAGCGTGTGTTTGGGCTGCTGAAGTTATGCTTACATGTGTGATACATCAGGTGGTTCCCTGCAGTATGACCCTGTCACATGTGCCAAAATACTGACCGAGTGTGCTATGTTACACAACATTATAGTTATGAAACAGTAACAGCAGGGTATCCTCTTGCAGGGCCAGAAGTTCACAGCACCAAAGGTAGTGAAAGCTGAGACAGATGAGTCAAAGGAGGATCAAGAAACAGGGTATTCCCATTCCAGATAGATGTAGACACAGTATGCCATTGCACTGTCAGAAAGGCAGTAGACTGCACATAGCTTTACATCATAGGTTTATAGGTTCATAGGGTCATAGGTAGGTACTAGGCTATTGGCCCTAGGGCCTATATAAGCCTAGCCAAATGGTACCCTGGCTTTTGCCACCAAACAAAATTATTTTCCTGTGCCCCTGTCGAGCAGAGCCACAGAAGTGATTGGGTGAATTTCCTATCTCCCATCCAATCATCAAGATTTTTCTTGAGGAGTGCTAATGAGGAGCTTTGTTTGATATAGATAGGTAGCTTGTTCCAGAGTATGGGAAGTCTCTGGGACAGGAATCTATCCCTACAGCAAGTTCTGTTTATTGTTGTGACAAGGTTTAGGTCCCTAGAGCTTGTAGCTCAGAGGGATTGGGATTTCTTTAAGTGGAGCATGTCCAAAAGCTTTGGGTTTGACATAGCTTTGTATGTTAGGCAGAGATTGCCTCTAAGTTGGCGATATGCAACGGAGTAAAGCTGGAGTTTTTTGAGACGGTCTGCGTAGGGCATCTATTTGAGGCCAGTAATCTTCTTTGTGAGGTATTTCTGCGGCCTTTCCAGTTGTTGTAGATGTCTTGTGAGGTACATACCAAAAGGGGCATTGTACTCTATAATGGGTCTAATGAGTGACGAGTAGAGAGGAATAATGTCCTCTTTTTTTCCTAGATGAGAAACCTTTAGTGATGAGGTGTGACATGTAGAAGGATTTCCTGACTACTGTGGTGATGTGATTATCAAAGGAAAGACTACTGTCTACCTGTGTCCAAAGGTCTCTTATCACACTTTTCGTGTTAAGCAGACTACCGCCTATGTGGTAGTTCATGGGTACAGAGTTTTTACCAAAAGGGATGACAATGCACTTTTTGGAATTGAGCTTGAGGCCATGGCTTTGACACCAGGCATCTGTCTCAGTGAGGCCCTTTTGTAGGATGTCCACATCGTTAGACGTTTTGAATATGGCTCCTAGTTTGCAGTCATCTGTGAACTTCATTAGCCAAAGACCTTTTGTGTTAACCTGTACTTCAGAGAAGTAGATACCAAACAGGAGAGAGATCCCAGGACTGAACCCTGTAGTACTCCACTTGTCACTGGTCTGAAGTTGGATGTGGATTCTGCTACTTTCACAGTGTGGGTTCTGTCAGTGAGCCAGTTGGCAACTCATCTTGTGACATAGGGATTTATACCTAGTTTAGTGAGTTTATCTATAATTCCAGAGTGGGGTATGGTGTCAAAAGACTTGGCGAGATCTAGATAGGCTGTTTGAACTACCTATTTGTTGGCAATATCAATTGGTTCTGTAAATTTAGTGCCATTGTGCTGTAACTCAGAGCAAATATGAGTGTTGCCATTGAGATTCTTCACATAACTATAGAATGCTTTGTGGTTGTCTTTCAAATCAGTGGTGATTTTGTTTTCATAACTAGCTTTGGAGGATTTTATGAGGGATCTCAGCTTCTTACTGAGGCTGACCAGGGAGTTCCTCCAATCATGGGATTTTACTTTTTTTTTTGCAACAGTCTCTTTCTTCTGTTGTATAGTTTGTTTATGGCAGGTGTCCACCAGATTGGCTTCCTTTTTTTGGAGGATAGTATCTTGGTTCTGTTAGGGATTGTACGATCGATACACTCGTGTAAGTGCTTATAAAGTGCATTTGTATAGGATTCAGCAGTCATACCTCTATTGTTTGTCAGCATGGGTGTCATGAAGTTTGCCACTTCTGTCTTAAGAAGCATGAAGTTGGCTTTGGAGAAAATGTTTACGGTGGTTTCCCTAATGGGGGGGTGGGGGTGGGATGTGGATGTCTAGGGTGATTAGTTTGTGGTTGGATCTGACCAATAAGGAATTGACCTCTGGTGTGGAACACTGGTTGCCCATGTTGGTAATGACCAGGTCTAGGATATTGCTGCCCCTGGTGGGGGTGTGGATAAGTTGATCCAAGGTATTGGAATTTATGAATTCCAGAAAACGTTGAGCACAAGAGTTGGTACATGAATAGTGTTCCCAGTTAATGGTGGGGTAGTTGAAATCGCCAATTATTAGGGTGTTAGGTTGTACCCCAATATTTTCCAGTGTATCAAGAAATGAGGAGTGGGAATCCTGGGGCATGGTGGGGGATCTGTAGCAAACTGCAATTTGGATTGCGGTCTTGCCCAGAGTTAGTTGCACTTGGATAATCTCGGATGCATTATGCTGAGCAACTAGCCTGGAGGTGTGGATATCCTTAATGAATATGGACACACCTCTGCCTTTAGTGTTCCGGTCCAGGTTAGGTGGCCGAAAGGTGTGGTATGAATTATAGCCTGGTAATGCAGGGGTGCTCTCTGGAGCCTTAAACCAGGTTTCTGTCACTACACAGATATCAATGTTCTCCATTTTAAGGAGTGCCTTGGGTGAGTGCATTCTGAGGTTTTGACTTCTAGCATTTTGACTAGCTTTACCCTCAGATTTTGCTTGCTTGTACCTGTTACGGTGGTGAATTTGTCATTTGAACCTTGCCTAAAAAAGGCACTCTAGGGTTGACAAGAGCCTTAGCCAGTATCCAGGTTCCCAAGGGCAACAGGTGCAGGCCATCTCTGGCAAAGCATCATGGTTTGTTGATCATGCCATAACTATAAAAGAGTTAAGCAGATATGCAAACAATAATGCCCAACAGAGTGGGGGTTATCAGGAAAATGAATGCATGCCTAGGGTTGGTGCAGAGGCCTAACATCACAGGCTGTAGGCTTTACCATTCCTGGAAGGGCATTACTTTCTTGATAATGGCTGCCCTGGAGGGCATTATTGCTGTTAGAGAATGAGCTATCTATTAAGTTTTTTGTATTTGTTTTTATTACTAAGTACGTTTTAAGTAAATTTTTGATGTAAAACAGTTCCTCTGCCTAATGTTTCAAATTTGCTGTAGCATATGTAATTGTTATTGGAGGAAGTATTTTGCATCCAAAAAATAAATTGTGTTTAATGTGTACACAAACATATACACACACACACACACACACACACACACACACACACACACACACACACACACACACACACACACACATTTAGAAGCACAGACATACTCATACTTATAGAGTGGAAACACACAAATGTGCACGCGCACACACAGACGCACACACACACACACACACACACACACACACACACACACACACACGCACACACACACACACACACACACACACGCACACACACACACACACACATGACTAGCAACTACAGCCCCTTTGTTGCAAATCTCCCTATGACAAAACACGAAGGTCAGTCAATAATGCCAGAAATTGGATTTCCTACTTTGTTTTAAAGACTGGATGTTGATGGACTGTATATTATAGTATAAATGCTTTTATATTTCATATTTATTATCTGTATTTCTCTCTGTCTTACACACAGGCACACACAGACATGTGCACACACAGACACGCGCACACACAAACACACACACACACACACACACACACACACACATGAGCACGCAAACACCCAGTAGTTACAGCCTCTTTGTTGCAACCAAGCTTCTTAATTGTCCCTGATTTTGCAGCAGAGTTCTTGTCTATTCTATGGTACAGTAAATCATGAAGGAGTGAGGTCAGACAGTACTGCCAGACATAAGAGTTTCATATTTCTTATTTTTTAACCCTAGTAAGTTGATAGACTGCATGCTACAGTCTAAAGACACTGGTCTTCCCTATCTCACTCTCTCTCTTTCTCTCTCTCACTCTTACTCACACATACACATGCACACATGCACCTCTCTCTATCTCTTTTATACACAGACACACACTTTTCTTGTTTTTTATTTACTTTTTACTTTTTTAAATGTTATGCTTACTAAACAGCAAAGCCTTTTAGTGAACATAAAGAAATGTTAACCATTTGCTTATGTTTGTGTTCGTGCTTCATGACATCTCAATATGGTGCCATGAACTGGTGGACTTATTTTGCAGTGGACATTATTTATATGTTAACACCCTGCTGGACAGCATTTGTTTTTCAGTCATGGTGGTGATGTACATGTCTCCCATTGTCTAAACTACAGTAGAAGTGACGCATGTAAAAGCACTAGGCTGTTCCTACCTACACACAGGCTGGCTAAGCTATTGCATCAGACATAGGCAACTACAGTAACAATGCCCAAAAGGCAGAGGACTAGGTATTACAATAAACAATCAACTAAAATTCTACTTTGATGTACAAACCATCATAAAAAAATCACCAAAAACTAGGTGCACTCTAAACAACTTAGTACTACTTAATAGAAGTTAGCTGCAAAGCCACAACCAAAGCCTATCTCGTATCAACCCTAACCTATGCCTCCCCAATTTCACCAACCTACCCATCCACGAAGTGTCATAATCACTTTGATATTTTTGCTACTTCTGTAACATCTATAACCTGTTACTGTGTTGTCCTAAACAAGCCTACCTGGCATGAATACCCTAGCTGCCTAAAATATACCCAAATAAAATTAGTTCACTTCATTCCCTATCAGTATAATAAATGCCGACGTATCTCTACCCTATTACAGTGATACAATTCCCCCAACAGAACTACACTCCCAGGGTAACACACTTACCTAAGTACACAAATCTGTTAACTCTAATGCTAATGCTATGTACTCAAATAGCATCCTGCTTTACTAGAACACAATCCCCATGTCTTGCAAACAAGAACATAACAAACTCAAGTTTTCTTGGGCTTCCCACACTTATGTTCTATCAAATAAGCTATGTAAATCCACATATCCTTCAGACTAATGTCACATTTCTATCCTCTAATAACCCCCTTCCAACTTGCACTACTCTTCTCCTGAAGTTCTACAACCATAGACTACTACTACTGATGTTACCGAGCTCACAAGGAGATCTGTGCTGCTTATACTGTTACAGACCCCACAACGGATGAATATGTTGTTATATCCTCCATATTTATTGAGGTATCTAATACACAAAATATGGCAAACATCTGTTGCACACAAGCAGTAAACTACTATCAGGATATAGAATCAATTACTAAACATACTTCACAACTGGAGACATAGTATCCATGTCATACTCACAACAACTGACCCAAAGTAATAATTAGCGTAAGTCCATTTACTAATATTAATGAAACTAAAGAATCCTAAACTCTGAATTATACACAGTTCAATCTGAAACAATGTTATGTGACCTCTACTATGAGAACTAATATGTTAATACCTTAAGAGTTGTTGCTGTGTCAACATGTTTATTCAGTCTTACTGCTATATCAGTATGTATTATGAGCTTTCCCTAAGTAGCATATTGTATGCTAATATGTGTTGCAGTTAATATGTACATGTAGCTGTTAATTAGGTGCATGGAGCTTTTTCCCTAGGGTCACTACTGAAAATGTGTCTTTCATAGTCCAAACAGAATATCCTGGTCAACGGATGCAAATAAACAAATAAATATGTTTGCACAGGTGGACAAGGATGTACACAGGTGTATGCCATTCACAGTGAAGTGTGTGAGTATGAGTGCTGAGATGTAGCAAGAAGTGTTTTTATGAGCAGTGGGACAGCTGGATGGGGCAGCAATTTTGAGAAGGGCCAGGGTCAGTGGATGTATGAGACTGTGGTGCATGCATGTGTCCTTCCATAGGGCTTGCAGCAGCACTGCTGCACAGCATAATAGACAGGTCCAGGGCATGCATGACACTGGGTTCAGCTTCCCATGCATGCTACCACACATAAGAGCTGACCTTGCCATGAGTTGCACTGGCTGTCTGCTGGCATATAAAAACAACAAAAAATGGCCAAATGCAGAAATGTTTAATAAAACTCTAGTGCCTCAGTTTAAAAGCCTTCAAGGAGTAAAATATCAAAAAACTTCAGCAAATATATACACATTACATGATCAATAAAACAATAAAACAATTAACTAAATCAAGTACTTCCAAATACATTCAGAATTTAAACCTAAAGGCCTTAAAGTCCCATACTTTAAAATATAAATAGATTCCTTATATAATAATTTATTTTTAAGTAGAGCACTTTCCCCATACCTAACTATCACCTGTTCAAGGACAGTATTCTACAAACCAGAAAAGTCACCCTGATGACATAATTTAAAATACAGGGCAATGAGATTATCAAGACTTTTTTTAATGCTCCTGCAGTCTAGGTTTAAAAGGTCTTTTACTTTCACCTACATAAAAAGGTTGCAAGGACATTTGAGGACATATATAATGCCCTCAGTATTACAAGTAAACACATTCACAGGCTTAAATATAACATCATTGATTTTAGAGAAAGAACCCACAATCAGCTTGCAAACAGAACATCCTCCACATGGAAAAGTACCAACTAAAGATGGATATCTGCAAATATGTATAGCAGGAGACACAAAATTATTATTTATTAGCATATCCCCCAAACGTCTGCCTTTTTTTTAGGAAATAAGTGGAAAATTGTACAATATTACAGAAAGTGCATGATTCCTTAACAGGAAATCCCAATAACATCTAAGGAGATCTATCCATTCCTTACTAAACATATTATATGTAGTAACAAAATATATCTTCTTTTTGGCTACTTCATCATTAACAACACAGGTATTTTTTCCTTTAGTAACCTGTGTGGCACAACATTTTAAAAACATGTCTCCACTCTCCTGCTCCCCATAACTCTCAAAAATGATGCCCTAACCAAGTCCTTTGAATATCTCCTAGATACAAACATCTGAGACATCTTCTTCACTTCATTAAAAAAATCCAGTTCCTGATTACATAACTGTTGTAAACAAAAACTCCCCATAAGGTAAGGAGGAGATTAAATGGGGGGATGACAACTATTTCCATGTATGTATTGTCCACCATTCACTAATTTCCTATGTGCAGTGGTTCTTATTTCGCCATTATTACAACCATGCAACTTAACATCCAAAAAGTTGACTTCTTTCCCACACTCAAAAAACAAATGAAACCTATTTTTCTGTAAATTATGAACAAGGTCATTAACTTCACTATATCCATCCTGACAAACAAAAATCAAATCATCAATGTACTTAAAATAGTAAATCACATTCTTTCTCATAAATTCATTATTACATACATATTCCTTTTCAAAAAAACATTAAATTTGCATAGGTTGGAGCAAATGGTGCCCCTATGGCTGTACCATGAAGTTGGTGGTAGACTTCATTATCAAATACAAAAAAAATTATTAACTAAACAAAAATGCAATAACTCTGTTACATAACTAGAAAGGGCACTATCACCCAAAAAATACTGATGTGCCTGATTACCATCAGCATGTCTAATACTAGTATAGAGACTTTAACATCCAAAACATGCTATTAGAC
This sequence comes from Protopterus annectens, assembly GCF_019279795.1. NCBI lineage: Eukaryota > Metazoa > Chordata > Ceratodontiformes > Protopteridae > Protopterus > Protopterus annectens. Next base: position 1,275,690,939 of record NC_056726.1, on the reverse strand, counting down.
CACTTTAAATGAGTTATTTTAGACAAAAAATCTGAAGTGTCTGTAACATACAAAGGGAGTTTAGCAACAGATGTAAATAAATATTTGTGTAATAAGAGTCCAATATTATGCAAAAAATATTTACAAGCTGCTACAATAGGATGACTGGGGTGATTGCAAGATTTTTATGAACCTTTTCTCAGACAATAAAAACTAGCAAAACTACAGCCTTTAACACTAATCCACAGATTTAATAAACTCCATGTAAGAATAGTATAAGTCCTACAAGGAGTGTACTGTGGCCGTGTCTGTAGTGCCCCCTCAGCAGTGCACCTTGCATATTAATGAAGACGTGCTACTGAGGGAGATCCATGTGACACTGTTACTGAATCAGTATAGGGGGTGTGTTACAGTGCTCAGAGATGAGTAACACACCCTCTGCACTGTCAAAGTGCCGGATGGCACTGAAATATGAATGAAAATGTCATTTCCCCCTTTTTTTTTTTTAAATAATTTTCCCCCATGTTTGCACTGCACTTAGCAATGAACATATGCCAGACATCTAAAAATAGAAACTGGATGCTTTTAGTTTTAGCAGAAAAGGTCACGTGTAAGCATAGCTGAGTGGGTTTGAGTGACGCGGCACATTGCTCAGCAGTGCTTAAACGTAACTGAAAGCTATATAGAAATGTATAGCTGAAATCTTCATGTCCACGTTAGTTTAATTGTTAGAGTCACGGCCGTAGGTGCATGGTTCAAATACACAGACAGGCCATTCAGCTTTTACATCTGATAGCATTAATTCATACTTTTTTTAATTGATATAGTTATTGATATTTGTTAACCGGGTTAGTCCAGCCGGTCCAGAAGCCCATTTTCAGTGGAGATACGAGGAGAAAAGCTAAAGTTACACACGTGTCCAATACATTACAGTCACACACCAAGTGATGTAATATAAATACATACAGCTAAGTCATGTAAAGTAAAATACATACACATAATAAAGTATCATTAATGAGCAATTAATGTCGATATATTTTTATTTATTATTTAAAAATCTGGTTTACCCTTAGCTAAGTTCTGCTAAGCACTGCTAAGCTAAGCCAAGCAATGCTTAAATAGGACCTATTTTAGCAGTACTTAGAAATGTGCAGCTCCCCTTAGCTGGTTTGGGCACTGTTAAGCAATCCAAGTGTAAGCAATCCTCAGCTCAGCTAAGTGGGTTTGCACACCACTAAATATTGCTAAGCATTCCCTGTTGAAGCACTGCTCAGCTGAGCTCAGCAGGTTTGTGCAGTGCTAAACAGACCTGGGCATGTTTAATTCATAGGTTCATAGCTTGGTGCTAGGCTATCAGCCCTAGGGCCTATATAAACCTAGCCATAACAATTCCCTGGCTATTTCTTCCCACAATATTTACTTCCCTGGACCCCTGCCTAGCAGGGCGGCTAACGTGATCCCTGGGGTAAATTCCCTATCTCCCATCCAATTGTCAAGGTTCCTTTTGCAGAGGGCCAAAGAGGCACTCTGCTTGACATGTATGGGCAGTCTATTCCAGAGTTTGGGGAGTCTCTGGGTTAGGAACCTATCCCTCCAGCGTGTTTTGTTCATTGAGATGACAAGGTTTAGATTCCCTGGAGCATGCTGCTCTGAGGGATTGGGATTTCTTTAAGTGTAGCATGTCCAACAGCTCTGGGTTTGACATGGCCTTGTATGTTAAGCAGGGATTGCCTCTGAGTAGGCAATATATGACAGAGTATAGCTGGAGTTTTTTTAGATGGTCAGCATAGGGCATCTGCTTTAGGCTTGTGATTCTTTTAGGGAGGTATTTCTGCGACCTTTCCAATTGTTACAGATGTCTTGAGAGGTACATACCAAACGGGGCATTGTATTCTGTAATGGGTCTAATGAGGGATGAGTACAGTGGGACAATGACCTCCTTTTTTCTGGATGAAAAGCCCTTAGTGATGAGGTGTGCCACATACAAGGATTCCCTGACTGTTGTGGAGATGTGGTTATCGAAGGTGAGACTACTGTCCACCTGTGTCCCTAAGTCACTTATCACACTTTTGGTGTTTAGTGTACTGCCACCTATGTGAAAATTCAGGAGTACATGTTTTTTCCCAAAGGGGATAACTATACATTTCCTGGCATTGAGCTTGAGCCCATGGCTCTGGCACCAAGCATCTGTTTCTGTAAGGCCCTTTTGTAGAATATCCACATCATTTGGGGATTCAATAATGGCTCCCAGTTTTCACACATCTGCAAACTTTGTTAGCCAGAGTCCCTTAGTGCTGGCCTGTACTTCAGAAAAGTAGATGGCAAATGAGTGGTCCCAGGACTGAACCCTGAGGTACTCCACTTGTCACTTGCCTGGAGTTGAATTTGGAGTTGGCTACTTTTACAGTGAGGGTTCTGTCAGTAAGCCAGTTGGCAACCCATCGAGTGACATAGGGATTAATGCCCAGCTTAGTAAGTTTATCTATGATTCCAGAGTGAGGGATGGTGTCGAAGGCCTTGGCAAGGTCCAGATAGGCTGTGTGGAACACCTTACCCTCGTCCACAGCTCTGGAGACTGATTCAAAGAAGTCAATTGGGTTCAGGAGACAAGATCGGCCCTTCACGAACCCAAACTGGGTGGGGTCCAGTGTTTGAATGTTGCCAATGTCTTTGTTTATAAGTTCCATGATAATACGTTCCATGGCCTTGCAGATCAGGCTCATCAGACTGATGGGGTGGTAGTTCCCAAGATCCAATGTGGATTCCCCCTTGTGGAGTAGGATAACTGTAGCTGTGTGCCACTCCGTGGGCATGAAACCTGAGGTGAGGCTATGGTTAAACATGACACTTAGGTGAGGTGCCAGTTCATTTTGTAGTTCATGTAGTACACAGCCCGGGATGTCGTCTGGTCCCATGGATGCTGTGTTCTTAGCTTTGGAGAGTGCGGTTTCTACCTGTGTAGCCGTTATTACTGGAATTTGGCAAACTTTCGGTATTGGGATGGGCCCTTTAAGGGGTGAGAGTGGGGTGAAGTTGGCACTGAATCAATCTGCTAGGATATTGGCAATATCCTTGTGATCAGTATATTTAATGCCATTCTGTTGTAGCTCAGAGCAGATCTGAGCATTGTCATTTAGATTCTTGACATAGCTATAGAATGCCTTGCGGTTCTCTTTGGAATCTTTGGCAATTTTATTTTCGTACCTAGCTTTGGAGGATTTTATATACTGAGGCTGGTAAGGGAGTTTTTTGCATCCTGAGATTTTCCTCTTTTCTGCAACATTTTCTGCCGTTTGTTGTAAACTTTGTTTATGGCAGGGAACCACCAGATTGGCTTCCTTTTTTTGGAGGAGACCGTCTTGGTTGTATTGGGGATGGCACGATTCATGCACAAGTGGATGTGCTCATACAGTGCCATAGTGTAGGATTCAGCAGTCGAACTTTCATTTCCCATCCTCATGGGTATCATGAAGTTTGTCACTTTTGACTTGAGTAGCATGATGCTGGCTTTGGAGAAGTTTTTACGGAGGTTTCCTTACAGGGGGTGGGGGAGGAATGTGGATGTCAAGGGCGATTAGCTTATGGTTAGACCTGACCAATGAGGGGGTGACCATAGGTGTGGAGCATCAATTTCCCATGTTGGTAATGACCAGGTCTAGGATACTGGAGCCCCTGGTGGGACTATGGATTAGTTGATCCAGGGCATTAAAAATGGCCAATGGTGGCAAAGGGCAGGAAAACAGCCTTATTTAAGTGTAGTAGATGGGAATACAGACATAATCTGTTGGAGTTCATTCTTGGCAGAGACTGTGGCAGGTGTTGGAGAGGGTGCATACTTTCGGGCGCAGGGCTGGGGCATTTTAGAGTCCAGGGTCAGAGTTGAGCTCCTTGTTAAAGACCATGACAACCAGCTGCTGCAGGACCCATACCAGGGATTGGAATACAAATCAAGGCCTGAGACCCACTGGCACATGATCTCACCACTGCAACTGGCATCTTCCACACTGGCGAGTAGGTGCATCATCATTATGACGACTTGAAGCGTAGGAAGGGACATCTCTTGGCCCAATGGATCCAAGATGCTTATGACCACAATGCCATAGAAGTTTGTAAGTATCGGAACCATTGATTTACCAAATTCTAGTATGAATGTCTGATAGACAGCCACACATAATGGTGTGTTTTTCCGGAAGCGCTACAGAATCCTGAAAGCCCAAAATTTTAAAGACCAAAACCCTGAGACCAAAATCCTGAAAGTTCAAAATACTTAAAACTCAAAATCCTGAAAACACACAGGATACCAACACTTACTATATTCTAGCACAAGGACAAACAGAAACATATTACCCTTCAACTATATGCAGGGGGGCAAGCCCCTCTGCACCCCCATGTGGAGAGCAAGCCCCCCACACTCCCTGCTATTTAAGTATATCAACTCCGAGATTGCACTTCACTACACTAAGTGCAATCTTGGAGTTGATAAGTAGCAGGGGCTGTGGGGGGCAGGGGTGCTTGCCCCCATGCTTATACTTGGAGAACAGTAATATAGTTTGTGCTTTTTTTGTTTCTGTATGCACTTGTGCTGGAATATAGTAAGTGTTGGTATCCTGTGTGTTTTCAGAATTTTGAGTTTTGAGTATTTTGAACTTTTAGGATTTTGGTCTCAGGATTTTGGTCTTCAGGATTTTGGGCTTTCAGGATTCTGTAACACTCCCATTTCCCCTCCACAGCTGTAGAGGAGAGGGGAGGGCTCACAACTTGGAGGCCCATGCAGGGTGCCTGGCCAGGATGTGCCAAGAGTGTGGTGAGTACAGATATATCTCGCTATATATAGTAATCTTATCAAGAGTACAGTAGTAAATGCCAGTAGGTATATTCTGTTGTGAGAGTACTGCAATGAATGTGTTCATAGTCCTGGACTGATATAAGTGAGTATTGCCTTGTACAGTTCAATATAGATGAAAGCATGAAACACGCCAGTGTTAAGGAAAGAAAGTTGCTACAGCATTTATAATGTTTGGGAATAACGTGTATACTGCATTAATAATACATGTTCTGGTAATAAAGTACACCGGCATTCAAAATGTGAAGGGAATAAATTAACTGCATTCCTAATCTACAGGAAATACAGTTCAACTGCAGTCAGAATTGTAAATGAAATAAAGGTAGTACTGCATAGATTATGGAACAACAGCTGTCTTTCAATGCCTGCATTATTTAAAGTGTAGAACAATAAAGATTGTCAGATGTATACCAATCAATGTGTCATGTCACCTTCAATAAAGCTGTTCTGCCAATTGTTGTGTGTGTATTCTGGGATGTTGTTCAAGAAATCAAATATTACAGGTGCTGTGAAGTATCACGGGTATAACACCATGAAGTGACTGAAGGTTGGCCAATAAAGAACTGTTATGCTAAAGTGCAGATATAGAGGTGTACTACAAGATATAATGCAATATGATATTTGTTCCACACTAAGATCTGAACCTAGAGTAGTACTGTCTAAGGTATTATAGTGTGTTTCTCCCAGGATTGTCTTGTGTTAACCTTTGCATTTCAGGTATATGCATTCCTGAATGTAGGTACACTGATGCAGGCAAGTATGAAACTGTAGTAGTTGTAGACTGCAAATATACCATCAGGTAGGCAACCCAGCACCCTGACATGGTCTGTACACATCACACATATTCCCATCCACTAGGGGTTAATTGTGTACACCTGCATTCCAAGTATTAATATGCAGTTCACCTACTATCTCTGTTGTGCATGAATCTCATGCATGTATTTTCAGCTGTCGCTGCAGTCTTCTGTGACACTCTACTTATATTACCAGGTCAGACTTTGTCACTAGGTGAGCTTTAGGCACATATCAGTCAATTAACACACAGCAGTGGCCCAGTAGCTTAGCTTGATAATCAATATTTATGTTGCTCATTTTGCCACACAGAGACCGGGGTTTGAATCCAGGGACAGGTACTAAGATATATTTATAGTAACAGACAAGTGGTACTGACTATTTATAGAAACAGTTATGTATTGTTATCAGATATTCTCCCCTCGGGACTTACAGGTAAATAAATGTCTGTAGTAGCTGTATGAAAGGTATACTAATGTCTGTGTCCAGATATACTAGTGCATAAACAGCATTGCTCAGCAAGATAAGACTCCATTAAATAAAATGTTATGAAGTACATTATTACTCCAAGTTAATAAGACAAATTAAATGGTCTATTGTTGGTATAGCTGTATGCCTAGGGCATCTGTGAATGTCTGCTGCTAATCTAACCCCATGCCTGCAATGACAGCAGGATAAGTGTAAACTCTCTTTACTGTGCACGATACATGTCTGTCAAGTGTCACACTGTTACGGATAGTGATCACTGCTTCCAAAAACCTTGGATGCAGATATAAACCCAGTTGAAGTATGCCAGTAGCACACTCGCACAACATCAGTGCAGAGTACACCTTGGTAGTCATATATGTTCCCCTGACATGTAATAGTAGTAGTAGTAGTCATGTACCTGTAGGTGTTACAGCTTGGCCCATGCCAGCCCATGTAGATAGCTTGCGAGGTATGTATGTGCTACAGAAGCTGTAAGGCACTTGTAGACATAAAGTAAGGACAGATCTGTAGAGTACTGAGTAGTATTGTTGTGAAAAATATAGCCCATACAGTTGGTAATGGAATGTCTTTTTCTCACCCCACCCCTTATCTGCATCACAAATTATTATTGTTATACTACGGGTATGGTTTCATTTTCATATATGTTCTCAAAACCTAATGTTGGGCCTTGTGTTGTATTATTGGTTATATATTACAATGGCTGCATACTAACATACTTTGTTGAAATACCAATGTTGTTGGCCTTTTGCCATAAGTGTTACTGGCATGCTGTTACAATACTGACTGTTATTCCATTTATGCCTGTGTTCTGCATGCTATACAATTCTATTGTTCTGGGTTAATTGGAACACCCATACATGCTGTTATAAGTAACATTGAAATATTCTGTTCATGACTAACCTATACACTTTGACAAACCTCAAGACCACAGCATGATTGGGTAGGCCAGTTCCAGCAAATCCACCTAACCCACCTCATCTGGCCATGGCACTGGGAAATCAGCACATCTGGGACCTAACCTGGAGCTGCCCCCTCTGCTGGGCCTGCACCACCTATGGATGGAACCACCTCAGGGGATGGGGCCCACCACCCCCAGGCATGGGCACAGAGAGGGACTGGTTACCTGGCAAAAGTTTCCAGGGATGGTGTGCAGGGTTATCCAGTGTGATTTGGATGATTGACTGTGTCAGATCAAGAGCAGGCTGGCACACCTGGAGGAGCAGGAGGGCCCTGGAACCCAGCCTCCAGCACAGCCACTTTCAGCAACATGAAGGAGCAGTGTTGACTGCCTATGGGTGAGGAGCTCAGTCCCACTGTTGGCATCTGGGGCACTTGGTTCTCCGATTCCCAAACACCCTTCCCGTCCAAGGTGTTTACCCCCCTCATGTGTCATACACCTCCCCTGTACACTATCTTGTCTGTCTACAAATGCAATGTCTCTTACCAAACTTACCTCCTCAAATGTACCTACAACCCTTCCCCAACATTCAACTCTCTCCTTAAAAAAAAAAAAAGGGGGGGGGCATCTGTCCCGCAAAAAAAATATATACCATTCCATACATAGCTCTCCATTTTGCCCACACCTACACTGCTATCAAGCAATCATACCAGCAATTAATCAACAAAGTTACGTCCCCTACACCCCTCCCTCTGGGATGGGTAGCTCCAAATTCCAAATTGTCCACAACATGCACAGCTGTTGCTGTACAAGAAATGAAGAGCTATGGTCCTTTCCTGTACTTGTCCTGCACATCCCTACCTGCCTTTCATATTGTTTTTCCCCATGCTTGCCCCAATTTCACCACTTTCCTATCACCTATTTTTTCTTTTCTTATTTTGGAAATACCGCAGGTTTAAGCAGGACTAAGCACCCACCACATCGCATTGCACAAACCCACTTAAAGCTGCTTAAAACTGTAATCATCTTCTGCCTGTCTGACACTGTTCTGCACATCAGCAAAATGATCACCCTGGCAAGTCTCACTTGGTAGATGCTAACTATGACATAGTGCATTAACCCACTAGGCCACTCAGGTTTGAAGACTAACACTTGTTTCTATAAACTTATCCTCTTTATCAGTGATGCACATCACAAAAATATTCAGCCCCTGCCAAGTTTAAACCCAGGAACCTGTCAAGTAAAGCACACTGCATTAGCCCACTAGGCCACTCAGCTTTGAAGACTAACAGTTGTTTCTATAAACTTAACCTCTTTATCAGAGATGCACATCACAAAAAAACTCAGCCCCTGCCAAGTTTCAAGCCAAGAACCCTGTTAACTACAGCACACTGCATTAGCCCACTAGGCCACTCAGCCTTGAGGATTGACATTGTTTCTATAAACTTATCTTTATTGCCAGTGGCACACTGCTTGTACATATAATGGGAAAAATGACAACATACTTGGGACTGTGATACAGACACCAAACCAGTACACAGACAAATAAATGTTGATGGAGGGATATGAGGCCTAAGATATCAGGTAGAGATGACAAATGCAGACTGTTGAGGAATGTCCATAGTTGTGCCACCTACATTTGGCACACTTGTTGCACAACCTATGCTGTGTGCTGATGTACTGCCAAGTCAGTACACATTCAGATTTTGAAATCATGATAGTTCAGTGTCACACATCATACCCATCCAATCACACATGTTCATGTCAAGTACATGGCTGCCAGAACAATTACATGACTGAGCTGTACAATTTTAAGCAGAACTTTTTTTCTGCTACTGCAGTCATTGCCATCAATATTAGCACCTCAAAGGCTTGTAGGGTGGGACATACTTCACAAATATGTATAGGTGTCCTAAATGTTGCCTACCACTGTCTGGATGGCACTATTACTTAAGATATGTACCAGAGGCACATGCCTCATCTGGACTGTAATGGGTACCTTCACCCTGGCTATGCTGTGACAACAGAGCTGACACTGCGCCCTCACTCATACAGCTTGCTGTCCCACAATGTGTTCACAATCCCCATCATGGCTCCTGGGCAGAATGCAGCACCTGTGGCCTGAAACATGTGCATTAGTATGTTTATCTACCTGCTACAGACCTACTATACCTGCCAAACATCTAGATCAGGGAATCCACACAACACCCATACATAAAGGGGTGGGGGGGGGATGGTCAAGTGACAGGGATATGTGTCAAAGTCTTCCTCTACAAATATACACACCTAATAGACCAGTGGCAACTGCATCAGCATGCATATTCTGATGCAAATGATGTATGACACTCACATCTGCTTGTCTCCTTAATGAGTTCAACTCACAATGTTAAACAGTAAACTGCCACATAATCAGAAAGTCTGCTCACAATGGCCAAATGCAGGATGCAAAACTGTGGGCATACCACATAAATCCAAACAGTGGATATTATTTCAACCTACCCTCTGTGAGGCTGTAGTCCCCACACCTTGATAATATCCTTCCCACAGGCCAGGAAAACGGTCAAGGCCTACACAAAGGCTTCAAATACAGCACTGTGTTGCCTTGAGTTTGGCTAATGAAAATGCAACCCAGCAGTTCTGAATGCAATTAGCAAGTCTGAGCCACAGATTGTTGCACAGGCAATCAGCTGTTCATGAGCATTACCTACAAAAGGCAAGCTGCTGCCTATGGTACACAGGTCTGTGACTTTCCCTGTGATGACAGACTTGCTATATCCTAGCATTCTACCTCAGAATTTCTGCACATAAAGGAGTACATCACTATACCAGATATGTAATAGTATTCCCCATGTAATCGGATGAAGTTGGGGGATGCAGGCACGGAAAATAGGGATTATCACAATAGAGGTCTGTGCTGGAATTACATGTTGCTGTTAGTCAGCTGTCCAGCAGCTACAGGCTTCCCTTTTGGCTTTGTCTGCTGTGACATAGATCACAGCTCTAGCCTTTGAGTCACCCCGGCAATGATCAGCTCATGTACGAATGCAACTGGATTGTGTATTGTACAATAGTGACAGTCAGTAGTGGTGGATACAGCTGCCATATCACATGATGTACTGTCAGTCTGCTCCTCTCACTCTGTGAATGTCACACAAGCATAGTTCAAACATTGTCCAAGTGTCCCTGACTGTTCCTGACGTACTCTGGCTAGGTCACTTTGTACTCAACACCTGTATATTAACACCTGAGAGCTATGGCTAGCATACCTGACAACCCCCTACAGGATGACATCAGGTTATAGCCAGTAGTAGTTGGGGGACATAGGCTCCACCTCAGCAACCGAGTGTACATATTGAGCATGCAACGTGAGGGAATGAATACAGTACCACATATAAAAGTATCATAACTGTTTTCTGAGGTGTCTGGCCTGTGACACACACATTCCCCACAGTCTGGAAACAACCATTACATATTGTCCAACTGTTTTCCAGACATCCACATTTGTCTGGTAGACAGTCCACATATAACAGGCACATGTACACATTCTGTAAACATCTGTGTACTTCAGATATTGGACCCCCACAAGGAGGAACCCTACAACATTTTTGCAGTGCTGTCTGTAATTGTGTTGCACAGATGTTGCCAGACTGTCCCCATGCATCTGTGGTACCACTCACCTATTTGTTGGATGGTGGGCTGTATGACATGGTACTGTTATGTCACCCATAGGGGGCGCAGCATAGTAGATGGCAGTAATGGGAGTAGACATATAACACAGTCTGCGACAGCACACAGGGCCATAACTTGTAAAACTAGGTTCATAGTAGGTTACTAGGCTATTGACCCTGAGGCCCTTACAAGGCTAGCCATTACTTTATCGCCAATAGAATCATCATTCAGCACCTGCTGCTCCTGTCATTGTGAGACAAAGCTGGGGCCCCTGGGACAGATTTGTGGTATCCCATCCAATCATCACAGTTATACTTGATGAGGGTCTGCATGGTACTCTGTTTGACATGTATGGGATGTGCATTCCTGAGACATGGCAACCTCTGGGAGACAAACCTATCTCTCCGGCAGGTTTTGTTGATGTCGCATATCAGATTCAGGCCTGTTGTGCTGGTAATGCATGAGGAATCACCTGTTGAAGGGCAGGGTCCAACATTGCCTTTTAGGCATGCTACAGCCCACCTCTGGCTAACCTGTCTGATACTGTGTGGGGCACTACTGATTAGAGGCTGTCTGCATGGGACAGGTTTTGGAGGCCATGGATTAACTTTGTCGATATTACCATGGCCTTTCCAGTTGGTGCAGATGTCTGGATAGGTACATATCAGATAGGCCATTGTAGTAAATTATTGTTCTACTGACTGAGAACTATACAGAGGTAATGTCCACCTTTTTTTCTGGATGCACATCCTTTACCTATGAGTTAAACCACATACAAGGCCTATTTGCCAGTGCCACTACATGATGGTTGAATGTGACATTGTTATCAAACTGACTACCCAGGTGTCTCAACACAGGTTGTGTGTTTATGGGGTTGACAATGACGTGGCAAACAGTGGGGCCATGTCTTTGCCATATGGTATGATGGTACTGTTTTCTGCATTTAGTCTAAGGCCAGAAACTTGGCACTAGTCTGTACCCAATGTAAGACCATGTTGCAGTGTGTTAACATCATTTGGTGGGTCAGTGACAGACAGTACACAACTTACAGTTGTCTCAGCCTTAGTTAGTACTTACAAATGTGGGTGGTGGTGGTTAGCATTCATGCCTAAATACATGTGGGTACTTAGGGGTAGTGTCTACTTACAGAGCCTCGACATGTATACATATTGCGCACACACACACACACACACACACACACACACACACACACACAGGCAACACAGAGTAGGGATGCCACCTTAACAAATGTCTACTTCATGTAGTATCATGACAGTTGGCAGGACAAACCATACTCATGGCAAGTGCAAAGGACAAGACGTCTCTCGGTCTGCCAATATGACATCTTATTTTTGTTGCATTTCCCTACATTATGCTATGTATCAGAACATTAAGGTGTTTCTGAGGTAAAATGACTACTTTATGCAACTATTACAGACAATGTAGGAAATGTTTGTTGCCCTACACTCTTGGAGCCTATGTACTACTTTCGTTGTTTTCACAGGACACACCTCACCATACATGGACTGCAGCCTGCATGGTAGGACAGGTTTTAGCCATGACACAGTCACACTGCTGCAAGGGGTTATATGTACACACGTGTACACACACACACACACACACACACACACACACACACACACACACACACACACACACACTCATAAACTGCCCTCAGTGAGAGTGGAACTCCTACCTGTCTAGTTGTACATAGTATAGTGCTACATACATATCGCATGCGCTATGGCACTTACATATTTTTGTAGTGTTTGACAGTACTATTCAGGTGGAGGACATCTGCAGTTGCTGTAAAGGTTGCCACTGGGGGGGTTAATAGGTTTGCACAGGCCCTCAAAATGGTATAACCATCGCACACACAAGATAGCCACACTGCTACAGGGGACATGCCTCACACACATATACACCCACAGAGTTACCAGTTTTAAGTTTAGAACCCCTACCTATCTAGTTGTATGTACTATTGTTCTAGATACTTATCGCATGCGCCATGGAACTTATGTATCGGGAGAGTGTCTTAACAGTGCATCTAAGGTTGATGAATCAGCAGGCCTGTAAAGTAGGCCAATGGAAGGGTTCACAGGTAGGCACAAGCTTCAAAATGTATTGACATTGCACAGACATAAGCAAGAAATATACACAGCTGCAAGAGGATGTGCTTACACACATGAACTGAGTTGCTGTTGCTGGGGTTAGAACCACTACCTATCTAGCTGTATACACTACAATGCTACATAGTTATTGCATGCGCCACAGAGCTAATGCTTTTGGATAGTGTCTGCCACTGCTGTTGGGGTGAATGACATCAGTAGCTGCTGACAGACAGGCCACTGTTTTGGAGGACACCAGTTACAGGGCTATAAAATGAGTGACCATTGCACAGACAATGGCCTGTTGGGCATGTGAATTCTGCTGTATGTGGAATATATACACAGACTCACACAAACACAAGGTGCCTGATGTGAGATTAGAACCTCTACCTACCAACTTTTACACACTACACCTCACCATACTATTTGCATGCACCACTGATTACAATTGGTGTACAAGTGGCTACAGCACTACATCACACTATGCCTTTCTGGGTTTCTTCCCCCCCCCATCTGCCTCTCTGTATATATCATATATATGTGGCCTATATATATGCCTCTATATTAAACTCAACAGATCCAGATATATCTGATATGTACTACATACAGATAGATAAGGGTAATCATGTCTGATGGGGCTAGGGAGAGACAGTTGAAGTATACATAGCTGTCTGTATGCACAGAAATATATGGACATCACAGTTCTATAGTCAGATGTGGGTTCAGACATGGGCTGAAATTAGCTAAGTGTAGGAGCATGCCCAGTATGACCATCATTAATTACAACGGGACTCCAGGCCAGACCTACCTGTACTCCAGTCCAGGATTTTTTATGCTACAGCCAATTGTCTGCTGAACCTAGTGAAACAGTTCAGCACCTCCCTGATATACTGCCTGAGGGATTTCCTGGCTGTGTGCTGTCCACAATATATGACCCATATTTAGGGTGTGTACAGTGTGTATTGAACTGAACAGTTTTGCATAATATATCTGGTACATTTTACATAGCACTGTGATTTCTTGGTACGAGGTGGCAGATCATTATAGATTAATGCGAGGAAACGCTGACAGACATTTGGTTTACCGACTCCATACACTGCAAGGAACCTATGCTACTACATGAACTGTTGTATTCTGCACTTTCTACATTAGTCTGGCCAGCAGTTCCTCCTTTTCCTTATATGTGGGCCTTTGTCCTGCCCTGTTCCAGTTCCTGGCTTTACCCACAGTTGCTGCTCTATGTAGTTGTAGGTATGCTGTGACTGGGGTAAGAGATGTAACAACACACACAGGATTACAGACTTCACACCTCTGATTGTACCTCTTTTGCAGGTTTTCCAGCATAGTGCCCCATACATCTGCTCTGGTCCTTTATATCCTGGTGCTACACTGACTTTCACCTTGCTGCTGTTCTACTAGCCACTGTCTAGGCTACTCAGGGCTAGACTGGCACCTCACCTAAGTGTCATGTTTAATCATAGCCTCACCTCAGGCTTCATGCCCACTGAGTGGTGCACAGCTACAGTTATCCCACTCCACAAGGGGAGATCCACCATCCCATCAGTCTGATGAGCCTGATCTGCAAGGGTATGGAATGCATTATCATGGAACTTATAAACAAAGACATTGGCAACCTTCAAACACTGGACCCCAACCAGTTTGGGTTTATGAAGGGTCGATCCTGTCTCCTGAACCTAATTAACTTATTTGAACCAGTCTCCAGAGCTGTGGAGGAGGGTAAGGCAGTCCACACAGCCTATCTGGACCTTGCCAAGGCCTTCGACACCATCCCCCACTCTGGAATCATAGATAAACTTACAAATCTGGGCATAAATCCCTATGTCACTCAATTGGTTGCCAACTGGCTTATTGACAGAACCCACACTGTAAAAGTAGCCAACTCCAAATCCAGCTCCAGACAAGTGACAAGTGGAGTACCTCAGGGTTCAGTCCTGGGACCACTGTTGTTTGGCATCTACTTCTCTGAAGTACAGGCCATCAATAAGGGATGCTGGATAACAAAGTTCACAGATGACTGCAAACTGGGAGCCATTATTGAATCCCCCAAATGATGTGGATATTCTACAAAAGGGCCTTACAGAAACAGATGCTTGGTGCCAGAGACATGGGCTCAAGCTTAATGCCAAGAAATGTATAGTTATCCCCTTTGGGAAAAAACATGTACCCATGAATTACCACATAGATGGCAGTACACTAAACACTGAAAGTGTGATGAGAGACTTAGGGACACAGGTGGACAGTGGTCTTACCTTCAATAACCACATCAACACAACAGTCAGGAAATCCTTCTATGTGGCACACGTCATAACTAAGGGCTTTTCATCCAGAAAAAAAGGAGGCCATTGTCCCACTGTACTCATCCCTCATTAGACCCATTACAGAGTACAATGCCTCATTTGATATGTACCTCACAAGACATCTGCAACAGCTGGAAAGGCCACAGAAATACCTCAATAAAAGAATCACAGGTGTAAAGCAGATGCCCTATACTCACCATCTAAAAAAACTCCAGCTATACTCTGTGGCATATCGTCTACTCAGAGGCAATCTCTGCTTAACATACAAGGCCATGTCAAACCCTGAGCTGTTGAGCATGCTCCATTTAAAGAAATCCCAATCCCTCAGACCCACACTCTCCAGGGATCTAAACCTTGTCATCACAATGAACAAAACATGCTGGAGGGATAGGTTCCAGGCCCAGAGACTCCCCATACTCTGGAATAGACTGCCCATACATGTCAAAAAGAGCTCCTCCTTGGCACTCTTCAAAAGGAACCTTGACGGTTGAATGGGAGATAGGAAATTCACCCCCCCTGGGATCATGTCAATTGCCCTGCTAGACAGGGGTCCAGGAAAGTAAATATTGTGGGAAGAAATATCCAGGGAATTGTTACAGCTAGGCTTGTATAGGCCATAGGGCCAATAGACTAGTATTAACCTATGAACCTATGAATTGTCTATATCTGTGCCCCCCTGGCCCTCCATTGTGTCTGTCTTTATCCAGCTTTCTTGCAGTAACAAATATTGACATATGGACAGTCTGTAGAGCTCCTACCATAGATGTAGCTCACATCCAAAACAGTAGATGCAGCCAGTCTTGAACCATGTACCCAATCAACCCTGATAATGTACTTACCCACTAAACCACAACACCCACCAGACAGTGCAGTTTACTTCCTGACACTATCAACTGCAGGCAAACATGGCACTTTGACCCCTGCATATTGTGGAAATGGTACATGACACCAGTTTGATTGGGGCAGCCCAGGGATTGTGTGGTCCGCTGCTATTACCTTGCAAACATGCTATGATTGCAGTTGTATGGGGACACAGGTGTGTTGGCAGTAGGGGATTCTAGCATTGACAGTCAAGCATCTGTCCTGTGACCCCACCGTATGTCATTCCCTCACATAGTGCATTGGATTTTGCTGGCTTGGGGCCTACTGGATATTATGGGTCAGCCAGTATTAGACAGAGAGTTTCTGTTGTACTACACAGCTGTCAGTTGTCTGCAGCCATCCCGGTAGTCTACTGTATTCCCTTGCATACATGCGGCAGGTCCATACATATGCTAACACAGTCTGCTACCCCATTCATTCATTGTAAATTAGAGTCACTTACCTTGTACCTTCAGCAGTTGAGATAACAGTGCTTTAGGGCTGTCTCTGTCTGATGCATGCTGTAAACATCCAATACATGGTAAGGTACAGGTTGTGTGGTGTGGCTGACATCCTTTTTACTGTGTATGTGGGTTGGAGTGAGGTGTCAGTCCCTAGGACCCTAGGTTGTCAGTGCATGTGCTATGCATTGCCTCTTTTCCAAGGCCAGGGCATAATGGGCATGCCTACGTCTGCCTACAGGGATAGGTTCAGGGGGTTCCTCCTCCAAGTCCCCCTGTGGCAGTAGGGACCTTGTCACTGGTGGGGGGGTTGTGTATCCCTTCCCTGTGATGTTCCTGCCGCACCTGTTTCTGCAGGATCATATTGTGTAGCATGGCACATACTGTGAACATCTGTGCACATGTGGCTGGGAGTACTGCAGGGCTCCACCAGATATATTGAGGCAGCAGAACTGTGACTTGAGCAACCTAAGCACATGCTCTATGATCCAGTTTGAGCATGTGCCTCATTATGGCATCTTCAGTAGGTGAGTGTGTATTTCTGATGGGTATCATCATCCACTGTTCCAGTGCATAGCCAGCATCCCCCAGTAGCTGGTCATATGGGATGCCCCCCCTAGAAAATGTCTGGTATAGCTGTGAGGCATGCCAGATGTGGGAGTCGTGATAGCTGCCAGGGCTGCCAGCATGCATATTCATGAATGTGCATTATCATGCACATTCATGATAATGCCCTGGGCATTGCACATGACTTGGCAGCTGATTGAGTGATACCCCTTGTGGTTGATGTAGACCCTACCCTTTTCACCAGGTGGTGCTTTGATCTGCACATGAGTGCAATCTATGACACTCAGTACCTCAGGGTAGTGTGCTACATGGTTCAAGAGATGAATATTGCTGGCCCTCACCTCAGGTGTGCAGGGTAAATAAATGTGCTCATTGGCATGTGCTTGCATGGCATCCAGGAACTGGTGGATTACTCTGGATGCAGATGCCTGTGATATCCCCATTATATCCACAGTTGGTCTTTGAAAAGTACCTGTAGCTAATATTCTAACGGCTACACATACCTTTGTTTCCACTGGGATGGGTTCCCCTCTGTTGGCTCTGGGTCTGAGTTGAGAGCGGCAGAGCTCAGTGAGTTCTTCTAGTATGTGCCTGTCTACCCTGTAGTGCTGTACAATCTCCAGCTCATGTAGCTCCTGGAAGGTTACCCTGGGCCTAAACACTCATCTCCTTCTCAGTCTGTGCATAGTGTCAGCATCATCATCTTCACTGACCTCAGCCTCAAGCACATACAGATGGAGCAGAGCAGCAGCAGCCCCTAGCATTTTATTACTTAAAATTCCCAAGTGTGTACTCCAATTGTGCAGAGTTATGTGGGAAAATCAGATTGTAGAGTGTATGCATACTTTATAGTGGTGTGCTGCAGTTGCAGCCTGTGTGATTGGCATATTATGCTGCATTCCACCTGATAGGTATATCAATGGGAGTTTGAATGGGCCAGTGTCTGTTGAACAGGGCATATCACTCATTTCTACCTGATTGGCTTTCTCAGGCTAGTTTTCTTTTTTCCTAATTCTTTCACTGCTAAGCACTGGGACATGGCCCACAAACCGCAGCGCTAGTGTAAACAGTGCTTAGCAGTTTTGACACTCCCCCAACCACAGCCACACTCAGCTTTTCTTAAACTAGCTGAAACATGCTCAGCAGTATCAGACCCCCCCCCCCCTGCTTAGCTGTGCTTAGCTGAGCACAACCAGGTACCACTGAGCTCCAATCCACTTTAACATGGTGTGACACACCCCCTTTTGATGTCAGCTACCTGTTTTACCAACCCCCTTTTGATGTCAGCTACCTGTTTTACCACTACCTACACATTTCTAGCTCAATGACAGGTTGTATCTGCAGACACTGTAGCCCTTTTTGCCATTCAGTAACCCCAGCTCATTTACATACAGCTAACTGAGTATACCCTGGATACTTCACTACTCCACAGCCTGCCTCCATAGCAACCACTGACACCTGCCTTTGTAATACTCTGCATTCTAGGCACTATAATGCAATATATTGGCAAATGTGTAGTTTTCACTGTTTTACACTTTTTATTTTTTTTTCATAATGGCATGTTTGTGCGGTGGACAATGCTGCACACGTAATATATGTATTAAACAAATTTAAATATTTTATTGATTTGCATTGCTTTCTGGACTCACTGGCCATAGTTTTTGCCATTTGCATGCCTATGGTACCATATTGACCCTTTTTCCTAGCCTTTTTCAGTCCCTGTGTGAATTTTACAGTCTGGTACACAGTTTGTATCCATGTACATTTCTTCCACCAACATGGCACCTGCACGGATCAGAAATCAACCTCATTTGCATGTTTTTTTGCCAGCTTATGAGGTGATTTGCATTCCATGGATACTTCTTTGTCAGCATGCTCATGCACACCCCTCCGCCCTGTTTCCTGGATTGCTCGGCAGCCATGTTCCGAGTTTGAGCAGTAACATTATGCCTACACGGAGAATCGCTCCATGTAGGCTTTATTGAATTCCACCCTAAATATTTTTTCCACATTCTCTTTCATAAAATACCCTTACCTAAATCCCTTATTCAACAATTCATTGTATTGTGATATAGTTTCCAAATACACCTCAATAGTAGTTTTTTCATAAACAGTATGTTTTCCCAAAAGTCCATGGCACATATGCATATACTGCCTATAATGCATAACAACAAGTTTATTCCCCTTATCTCTAGGTTTAAAAAACAATTCACACTTATCACTCAAATCTTTTAAAGCATACCATTCTGCCCTAGTTAAATTGTATTGAATTTGACATTTTTTACTCATAATTTCTTTAAAGCTTTATCCACTGCATAATTGGATATTGCTGAAAACTGTTGAACACATTCATTGCTGAATGGTGGCATGAGGTGACTTTTATACTTTATATTACACGTCAGATAAAAAGTAAGCATTAATTTCAGAGAAATATGGCATGTCTAATATACAAGAATTAAAACTGTCATCCACAATTCCAACAGTAATATCCTGTACATAATCAAGGTCATTAAAGCCATTATTAATATTATCACCAACATCATTTTTACTAGAAGAAAAAAACATATTAAGTGCAATTTCTGAATCAGTTGAAAAATTTCACATTTTAAAACATGCAATCTTGGTAAAATAGTAGGAACAAATTTAAGACCTAAGTTTAACACAGCTAATTGTTCCTTAAGTCAATTTATGTCCAGATAATTAATCACCAAAGAGTCCAAATTCTCTACCTCTACATTCAAAAGTTCAAAAGTCTGCTGTAACAAATTACTGCCATCTACCTCTTAAAAATTATATTGTGGCTGTCCATCTTCTGTCATTGTACCAAAGGGCCCATTTTCATTTCTCCCCCATTTGTTGTTGTTAAAATCTGGTTGTTTTCCTCTGCTGTTAATGTCCCAAAACCTCTGTACATGTGTCGCTGGTTCCTGTGCTGGTGGGAGGGGGGGGCATTCGCATAACTTTTCCATTCTGTTATATAGCCAGTACTGTCTGAATGTGCAAACAATGCTGCTTGCTGCTTCTTATTACTTTTGTTATGACGTGCACACACTCCACAGTATCAAACCCTCTGATTGCTCTTCCACAAGAAAGCTCTACCATTATTGTAGTCTCTTCCTCTCTACCAAATCATGTTAAAAAAACTCTGATTCTCATAGATTTCCCCAAACAGATTATCCAGATGTGAAGCGTCTAACTGAACAGTTAATTTGGTACACAAAGCACATATATCATTTTTCAGTTTGTATTGTTTGAGCAGGTCTGTTTCAATTAGAATATTGACCCACTCTATGGAACACCAGTGTGTGTCAGCAATCCATCGGGTTTTAAATTGTCTCTCCTCCTCATTGAACATACCAAAAGGAGTACTGGGGCTCTTAAAGGCTCTCAGACCTCTCAGAGTCATATCCAATTCTAGATAGAATTTTAAACTCAGAATGTTAAAATGAACACTTGTCTCTTTAACTAATAGCTGTTCCAACTTTTCACACAATCCTTGTACTTCTGCAGAGAGGCTCATAGTCATGTGCCGAACCACCGACAAAAACTAATTATCTGTTATTTTATTTCTCTCTTCTTCATACCTCTCGCATATACTAGGCAGCATGTCCACATTTCTGTAACCATTTCAATCACCAGCAGATAAAATATAACTCTCCATAATACAATGTGAGGAATCAACCTCTTCTTCATGGAAGATTCATAGAATATTAGCAGAAGGATCAGTGGCCATAAAAATAAATAAATAAATAAATAAATACAACTAATGAAACCAAGTAGAAAAAAAACAAACAAATTATGTTTGCTGGTATACTATGCAACCTTGAGCTACATCTGCTAGAGAGCTTGCCAGTATGATGGCTACAACCATGGCGGCACCCTCTCATGTCTGCATACACCTCCAAAATCCATGTTTCTGTGGAAGTGCAAGCACTGTGTGAGCAGGATATCACTTATCCATGACCATGTTGGCTAACATCTGTCGATGTAACAGATGACCGACAACAAGGACAGCCTCTCACCCTTGCTAGATGACCCAGTGAAGACACTTCATGGTTAAATGTGAGATTCATTCTATACAACAAATCACACACATGGGTCTTGCCTATCATCTGTGATTTAAATATTGTGTGATCGGCATGCTTATTTTGTAAATGTTCAAAAAACAGATTGCATCCCAGATCTCTGACCAGAAGCACATATTTGATGTCTTGCTAAACAGCTCCTGTTCTAATAATCTCTTTGCCAGACTGCATGGGGGGACAGACAAGCTGAGGAAATTACTGTTGAAGTACTACTATTAAAACTATATTCTGCTCAATTGTATCAATATCAACATAGTTAAATTGCATTGTTCATGTTTTGAAACAACAAATTCTTGAAGTTGTATATATCCTCCTTACCATATACAATACCAGATTGTGCAGATTTTGAAGCAAACAAGTGTGTTACTTTTGTATTTTCTTTTGCAGGACAGGCTACCTGAAGTTTTTCTTGGAGTTGAAAATCCTTACCATGACATCATGGAAGTCTAAACCCATAATGCCTCATTACTTAATTAATGTATAGGCTACTGTATTGCCAGGATAAATGCATCATAAAGAGTTTATAGAAAGACAAGTTGTTAAATAGCTCTTGCAAGTGAAACACTGGAAATGAATATATGATGATGTAGTAGTGCAATCATAATGTAAGTAAGAAGGTCCTCCTCTAAAAATGTAAGTTGTTTTGCTAACCGAGAGTACTTTACAGTTCTGTATAAATTATCACCTAGTACCTACAATTACATCATTTTGTAGGTGTGGCCACAGGGAAAAACAGGTAAACAATGAAAATAAATATATAATAGTACACTATAATCTCTACTTTTTTTTCAAAACAATTATCAACTTTAACAGGAGAATAATGGGAAGTTACATTGAAACACAAGTGTGCCTCTAAAAGTGACCAATACACATTAGGAATGCAGTCTTCATTGTGTTTGCATTTCTGCTCCTCCTCCCTCTTTGTTGCTATTCTTTCATTTAGATACATTTAATCATTTATTTATTATTTGTTTATTTATTTGTTTCTCTGTGTATCCTTTACTATTATATGCAGCAGCACAACAACCTGCATCTGGTGTACTGGTAAGACCTGTCTTCCCCTAACAAGTGCCAACAGCACTGCCACTACCACCACCAAAAACAGAAGTACCTAGTATATCTGGGTCCTTGTCTGCCACAGTTACCTCCACACCTTCTGCACCAGGCATCACTGCACTGGAGGCTATTACAGTAGTATCCACCGCTAGTACTGTGAGTAGAGGTGACACATTTGCTACCTGTCAGGAGCCAGCAGAGCTTGTGGGAGAGATAGTAGACAGGAGGTTGGATGCCTGCATAATCTGTATGGATACCATGATGCAGTGACTGGCTGAGTCAACCTATGTATTACTAACTCCACCTTTTGAGCCAGGACCATTGGTGACAATACACAGGGAGGGCAAGTAAACTCCCACTGTGTCTAAGTTAGCAGATACTACATCTGTGAACACCCAGTACTCTCCCTTAACTTGGTGCCCCCCCCCCCTTTGGGATTATGCCCACTACTGTTTGTTTTACAATACTCCTTTCAGCAATGTCTTCCTTCTGTCTGATTTCTCCTTCACCATTATGTCTCTTCTATTATGTTACCACACATCACGTCAGTCATGTCTGTCTTTCCCTGCTACTTAACCTACCCCTTTTACCTACCTGTTACTTCCCTGACTTCATTCCCCAGTGCTCCCTTCCATAAAAAAGGGACACCTGTCTCACAAAAAGAATATGACTCTCTCACATATGTTTCAGCTTTCATGGTATTGGAAAATTGACTCATTTCTGGTGTGTTCACCATTAACAGTGTACTTTTACTGTCAAAGTATTGAGGACTGGACAAATCAATGAGGGCTGAAGTCATTAAATGATTACTCCAGACTGTATATCTTTCAAAGCATGTGTGATAATGCCAGTCCTGTTATTCTACCAGTTCTGATATTAATATCAGCACCATGAGAAATCTGCCCCTGATTTCAGGCCTTTCTAACAATTACTTTTCTGGATATGAAGAGAGTTATTGAGCTAAGAAGTTGAGAGGTCTGCTCCTGTCACATCTCAGTTGGGCTCATTCTGTACTTGTTTACAATCTGTTATACCATCTGGTTGCTTCCCTCTTCATCTCTGTCCTGTACTCCCATTTCCAACATTTAATCTGGTCAAGAATAGAAAAACAGATAAACACACTACACAAGCCCAGAAAATGGCATATAAATAATTTATCTTGTTGTTGCTGTCTAGTACACAATGGGATGCGGAGAACACCATTGATGCACATGTACAACAGATTGTTCATTAGATAGCAATACTGAAGTTTAACTGGTGATGAGTAGAAATACTGAAGTTTAACTGGTGATGAGTAGAAATACTAAAGTTTAACTGGTGATGAGTAGAAATACTGAAGTTTAACTGATGATGAGTAGAAATACTGAAGTTTAACTGGTGATGAGTAGAAATACTGAAGTTTAACTGGTGATGAGTAGAAATACTGAAGTTTAACTGGTGATGAGTAGAATGCCGTTGCATAGCAATAGGCATGGGTTTTAATCCCTTGAAGCCTATCACTCTTTTTTTGCTATCAGTCTGCAGATGTATAACATTCTCCTGATATGTGTTATACTGGCATCTTTAGTCTGAGTGCTTCTTTGGACTACCTTACTAACAATGGCATGGGCTCAAATCCCTTGTGGCCTATCTTTTTTTTTTTTTTTTTTGCTATCATTCCACAAATTATCATTCAACAAATGTGTAACATTCCCCTCATATATGCTTTACTGACACTTTCAGTCTGTGTGCTTCTGTAGTATGCCTTGCTAACTCACTGTTTGGGGGTATATAACTGAACAAAAGCATGGGCTCAGGTCCCATCAAGCCTGAATTTCCTTTCTTGTTATCAATCTGCAAATGTGTAGTGTTTCACTTTTTTTTTTATGACATTCAAACTAAGTACACTGGTCAAACTTTGATGTTGTAAAGACTGGTGTAAGTTATTCATCGTGTTATTTTACTGTATTCCACCTCTGAGTTTTACAAAATTCTACATTCTACGTTCAAGTATTATTGTACCCATTTCTCAATTGTGGTTTACATTCCTTCTTTGGCCAGTAGCTCTCTTTGCAATCATCTGTCCATTCCTACAGTTTCTGTTGCTTTCATAATACCTCTTCACTGTACCATTAGCCATCCTTCACATTTTACCTTTTATACAATATCCCTGCATATATATTACTTTAAATTACAACAGTACATCGGCAACATAGTTTTGCCATCTTTGCAAGAGGATTACCGTAGACACTTGGAAATGATCAGTGCTTACTGTAGCTGCTCATACTTTAATGTGGCCACAAGACAGATTAATATGATCTGGCCATGGGTCTGTACTGCTACCATGAGGAGAAAGTTCATCATCATGCAAACTGGCCTAGCCTCATGCAAAGATAAGTGTAAGGGGCTTGACGCTCACACAATGAACGCTGTTTATTTTAATCTAATATAAAATGGTCTTGAGGGGGCAAACATGGTGACCTTATTTTGTTTTTCTTGCTAAGTTTTCTTTTTCCTGCCATTGGACTCATATAGTCACATTGGGTTGGCTTGTAAGAAAATTGGTAAGACAATGAAAGCAAAGAACACTTGTGCTGAGGATATTTTATTTATTTATTTAACATCTGTTTACCATGAAAGTGTGATTGGGACAGTCCATTTTCAGTGGAGGCCCAGAGAGAAATGCTCCAGATGCATGCCTTTGGAATGTGGGAGGAAACCAGTGCACCTGGAGGAAACCGTCACAAATGCAGGGAGGACATGTAGACTCTACACAGAAGGCACCCCAGCAAAGAATCAAACCAGAAAACATTTTGCTGTGAGATGACAATGCTAACCACAGCACCACTGTGTTGCTCAATATGGAGTAAAAGGTATTAAATTTAAGGTAAAACACAAAACTTGAGGAATAAAATGTAAGACATGGTTTTAAAATAAGGCACACAGTCTTTTACAGCTGAAAGAGATTAACATAAACACTTGTATCCATTCAATACAATGGTGAGAAAATGATGGGCCATGAAAAAAGCAGGATATCTTCAGCTTAAAACTAGAAGGCTGTGAGAGCACAAAACAGGTTTTGCATTACATTATAACATTCAGAGGGCTAGCTGTGCTATATACAACCGCAAACATATTAGATCTACCCCACCCTGCTTTCCATTAACAAAGCCCAACTGCAATGGGTGAATTAAGGATGGTAGCAGTTTCTGTAGGCATCCAGCAAGGATTTCAGAAAAGACCTTGGTCTCTAATTGCAATAGAGAGATAGGATAAAACTCCTGTGTCCCTGAAGCTGCCTTATTGAACTTTGGCAGCAGCATTATTGTAGCCAATCTAAATGTATAGAGTAGGTTCCCTTTAAATCTAGCCCTGGAAAAGAGTTCCAATACAGGGCCTACCAATACCTCTTTAAAACATTTATAAAACTCCACTGGTAGGCCATCTAGACCTTGAGCTTTACCATTCATAAGAGCCTGCATGCTCTTCCCTAACTCCTTAGCTGTAATAGGCCAGTTCAGATCTTGCTGAGGCCTATCTTCCATCAAGGCTGGTCTTTAGTCAACTGGTGCCTTAGGCAAAAGGGCTCCACAGTGCCCTCCCTCCACATCACCCAGTTCCCCCATCGTAGTTTGCCTACACCATCCAGATTGCTTTTTTCTTACTTTTTTGCACAGTTTGTCTTACTCTTCAATTTTTCTAGTATTCATTCAACATATTTAAAAAAAATCATTTCTTTACTACAAAAATAAGCAAATAAATACTGGAAAAGTGCCCCTGCTAAAGCGGTGCCCTAGGCAGCCACCTAGTTGGCCTATGCCTATGTCTTCCATGTGAGGTAACTGAAGTTGGCTTAAACATTTGGCTAAGCCCTAGAATCAGAAACACTCCTTTCAGAAGATAATTGGGCAAATAAATCCAAAAATGTATTTTATTACATTGTGCTTTGAAATATATTACCCTAGTACCCAGTTCTTTTCTCTCTCTTACAATATTCAGTATTTTGGTTACAGTTGGATTAGATTTTGATTTCAGTTTTTTTTTATTGATTTGTTTTTCTTTTTTTTTTTTCTTTTTTTTTGAAAGCCAATAGCAGCCAATATCAATAGCATTAAACATAGAAAGGCCTTACTATATCTTCTAAATTCTGTGCCCCAGCTCAAAGTAATAATTTCCTTAGTTACATCTCTTTACTTCCACAACATTTCTAACAGACTACTCTGTAGGGAATTTTTTTAAATCTGCAAACTCATTACAATCCCCAAAATCATGTTTGTGGTTTCCTCTCTCTTTCTCATCACACATCTAGCATTTGCAGTCTGCCAGAGGGAAAATTCTCTGTGTGGGGTAGGAATATATTTATGCAAACACTTCCAAGCAAAAATCCTAAACCTTCTGGATTTTTGTTGCATACTTGAGAGCTTTACAATGTCCCTCATTTGTTCTTTTATAAATCACTTTTCCAGTCTTTCATCTCAATCTTTTCTAACCTTCTCTGACTGATTCTTATAGTCATGATGCAATATTTTATATCCCCTGTAACAATGTGAGGTATTACTAACAATGCTAGGAGAAGTAGGGCAGTGAATGTGTAACATATACCAGTACAGCTAGCTGGAATTTTGTAAACATTTATATGTCATTTGTATATCAAACTGACCTGTACAGATGTGTGTGTTGAAAATGTATTTGTAAAGCTGCTTGTGTTAAAAATGTACCAACAGTTTGTCCTGCTGGACACAGGAAGAAATATACATGTATTATTGTAACTTCTTCTTTCGGCTTTTCCCAGTTAGGGGTTGCCACCATGGATCACCTGTCTGCTCATGATTGGCAGTGGAGTTTTACAGTGTTGAGTTGCCAGCCTGGCGTCCAACCTTCCACAGAAGGCACACACACACACACACACACACACACACACACACACACACACACACACACACACACACACACACACACACACACACACACACACACGCACTCACTCATGCCTACGGCCAATTTAGAGTGTCCAGTCCACCTACAGCATGTCTTTGGGTTGACATGTATTATTGTAACTGTTGAAATGAATATATTGTAGCAGAGAATACTGGAAGAGAAGAGGTTAATCACAGTCCAGCTTCAGCTAACTTTGAAAAATGTTCTGAAATGTAATTACTTGGCTTTGGCCATAATGATTGTATCTTATAGTTCTCAATGCAGTCAGAGACAGAAAGTCTGTACTAAGAAGCTTTCTGTGTTGTCTTTGGGATGAACTAATTACTACTCTGGCAGGGTGGAGGTTTGAAATTGTTTTATGACTTCCAGAAACAGCAACAGATCTTAGCAAGTTCTTTGTGTGTGCATTATTGACACATATGTGCTAAACCCTGTCAGCTTCTAGCCAACAAGGTGGCATGGGAACTAGAAGTCAGATGATCAGATGTATGTGATGTCATTCCGTAATTAATCACTAAAATACAATCTTAATACTAAGTGAGACTGAAGTCTCAGAGCAGTCTGCTTTTGGTACCTGACAAAGAAAGTCCCCCCTCACCTACTTCATCTTGTCTTGCTCTAGTAAGTGACCAGAAAAATATAGTGAGATTAGTTAAGTACTGTTTTCTGTATCTGTGTGAATCTATTCATCTGTGTTATTTTAATATTTCCTGTGTCTGAAACTCTGGTGTTTATTGTAAATATATTCCATATGTTCATGTTATTTTATTATTTATTATTAAATATATTTAAACTTTTCATTCTGACTGGTCTTTTAGAGAATATTTTAAACTTTGAGAGGATCTATGTTGTGACTCTGTGGCCACTCCTGAAAGCCTTACTGCATTAGTCAAACACTATAATTTGCATTAATATTAATTTCACTCAGTATAATTGGGTACCTTTGTAAAAGTTTTAGAGTAGTTGGCATTGGAGTGTCTGGTGGCAGTGACCACCTTATAGTCTGAGAAGAAGGGGACATAGCTAATAAATCAGTGCCAGCCTTTCCCAGGTGTGTGTGTGTGTGTGTGTGTGTGTGAGAATCTCAAAGTGTGTGTGAAAATTAAATGTCAAAGTGTGTGTGTATGTTTGTGTGTGTGTGTGTGTGTGTGTGTGTGTGTGTGTGTGTGTGTGTGTGTGTGTGTGTGTGTCTACTCATCATCAATTAAAATTCTGCTTGTCCTCATCCCTCTGTTACCTTTTCCTGTCTAGTTATTTGCTTCCAATACCTTGTTCCATTTCCACTTTTCTCCAGTAAATTCCAGCCTCTTCTTGACTAATTTCTGTACCCCTACTTAGAGTTATCCCTACTGGCAAAATCACCCTTTCTCCATTCCTGTGTTAGCTTAGTTCTTAAAATACTTTCTGCTACATTACAAATATAATATTCTGTATGGTTGTTGGTATTCTTGGTGGTGCAGCGTTAGCGTTGTTATCTCACAGCAAGAGGTTCTCCCGTTTGATTCTCGGCTGGAGTGCAGGGAGTGCCTTCTGTGTGGGGTCTGCATGTCCTCCTCATGGTTGGGTGGCATTCAAAAGACTTGCATAAATGGGTGTGCCTTCGTTGAAGGTTGGACATCGAGCTGGTACCTCGGAGTTCGTGAAAATCTACTGCCAATCATTAGTGGACCGGAGTTCCGCTGTGGTGACCCCTAACCGGGAAAAGCCGAAAGACAAACAACAACAACATGGTTGTTGGTATTCTTCTTAAAGATCTACATCTAAACCTTTACTCTCTCCTTATTTCTACAACTTCCCACATTAAATTATCATCCATTTCCACTGTGAGATATAGCCCCATGCTTGCATTATGTACAAGAGAATTAATTGTGTAGCTCTAAAATATCCATTAAAGTCAGGTAATCCTAAACCACCTTGTTCTCATGGAATGATTGACTCACCCCACTAAATTCTTGCCCTAGTCCCCTCCCAAATGAATTCCTTCAACTTTTACCATACACAACTTCTCATGTGGCTCATAAAAATATGTAAGACCTGTATATAAAATTAAAGTGACCAAAAACATTTTCACTACCTGTATCTTACTATCAATATCCACAATCAATAGCTTGCAGTTTTCAGTTTTTTTATCTTTTAAGCATCTTCTTACATACCCTTAGCTGCTGTAATATAATTCTTTTAATCTATACACCTAAATAGCTTTTGTTTAGTCTTCATTAGTTTAATATCCCAAAATGACTTATAAATGTTTCAACATGTTCCACAAAACCAAAATGTCACTTTCTGAATTTATCAAGTACAAAATAATATTGTCTACAAATACGGCAAACCTTTCTAGATTACCATATGAGTTATGTCCTTGAATTTATAAGTCCCTCATTTTCTATGCCAATGGATCTAAATATGAAGGACACTTCTGCCTGGTTTCTCCATTCAAAGCTTCCCACCTTAATTCTATTTTTGAAATACATTTATTTAAGTTGCTACAAGGATAGGAACATAACAACAACCAACAGACCGATGACAACCAAATAGATTGATTAACCAAAATTTGCTAACAAAATAACAAAAATTACAACATAAACAACTATACTATCTTTTCTCTATCTCACCTATGTATACTTTACACAAATGCCATATAATTTAAATATTGAAAACAAATAAACAAGGCCACTTTTGTAAATGAAATTATGTGGTAGTCTAAATGGAAATTATAACAATATTATATATGTATACCTATATTTGTTGATATATTTACTTGAGGAGATATATTGTATCACATTGAAATTGGAGGAGTTAATCTAGTTATTTGTTTTTCGGATTTCTTATGAATAAGAAACTCTATAGTGTAGCTGATTGTATTTGGCTAATTTTGAAGGCATTTCTAATAATGTTTTCCAATCTTGTAGGATGTTACTTTCAGTATTTGTATGTGATTTAGATAAGATGTTAAATGTTTCAGGTATTCAAGAGATGTATTAATGAAATTATTCCAACTTAAAGCCTTTGAACCTAACTGATTCTTAGATATGTATAATTTAAGCAAGAAAATACAATTAGTCTAAATAACTTAATATTGGTTTATGTAGGATTGTTAGTTGCCATGGTGTGTCTTTTTTCAGATAAAATATTTTGAATCTTGCTTGACAAGGTATTCATGTCCTTTTGAGATGCTCACAGTTCCAGAAAACATGTAAGGTCTCTGCATTTTCTATACCACAGATATAGCATTTATTTGGGAAGAAAGAAAAATATTGAGCCTTTTTGGCTAGAGTAAGATGTGCATTATTTTTTATCATAAATTGTGTGAAACTTTCAGATAAATAGATTTAGATTATTAGGTATGTATTTTTCTTTTTTCCTTTGTTTGTTACATAATTAGATTGAAATGAAGATAAAGATAATTATAATCCATTTTAAAATTTTGAACTATTACACAAGCTTTAGATAAAGCTTCATTTTGTGATAAGGTGGTTAGTAATTCGTACAATAATCAATTTTGGTAATTGCTGTTGACAGAATGAGAATTCTACATTGATTATACACCAGATTTACTGTATTACAAGGATACATGATTTGTGTAGTTTCATTTTAGTTCTAATCAGCTCAGCTGAGTTTGTGAGATAAAATCCCAAATTGTTTTTTGTTTTAACAGAGGAAATTTTGAAAAGTCCAGTATTTGATTATTTGCTAAAATATTATAGTTTTCTCGGTTGGTTATAGTAAAACAAAACAATTTTCTAAATTTAACCATTAAATTAGGTTTTGAAACGATCTTACCATATTGAGGTAATAGCCTGAGATTTTTATTTGTTGAGCAGTCTGAATGGATATGAATGAAATCGCTGAAAAATTATTTGTGAAGCTTTTAAGGAACTTATGCCAAATGTAGATCCATGTTGGATACTGATGATTATCTTTATTATTTGTATTAGTTGTTGTCCATAGTTTACATGAATTCATATTTAGATAGTATATATTTGTTGGTCCATCCACTGACCTTCCTGGTACTGACTGGACACCAAAGTACCTGTCTACACTAGTTCTACTAGCTGTCTTCCTTGCCCACTCCAGATTTAATCCAGCATTGCTGGGGCCATTTGTGGAATTAGATATCTGAATGCTTAGTTCATCTGGGAGTCTTTTTGCTTATGACCTACCCATTTCCCTCCTTACTTTGCAGACCCAATGGTATGCCTGGGTGGCATGCATGGAAATAACACATGCAGCATATTTCCCCACCACTGCAGCAACTCAACCATGTTTCCACCCTATACTCCTCTTCAGGCATGCTTACCAGTGTGCCCTCCCAAGCCTACACTATGGATTGACACAGTAGATGACTGTACGTCCAGCCATCCACCTTAGGATGATAATGTCAATCCTTCCCTTCCACTTTCTAAAGGTCACATGAGCCACTAATCAAACCTAGATTGCTTGGGTCATAGTCAAGGCTTTATTCCTCTATGCCACCAGACCAGCACATAACTAAATAGTATAATTGAAAATCTGGGGATTCTAACCTCCCATGTCATTTTGGAACTGCAAATTTAGCTTAATTGATTCTGACAGATTTTGTAGCGCAATAAATTTAGTCAGAGAAGATTCAATATGTATATATTTTTAAAGTAGAGGTTATTAGCTGTGTTGTTGATCTAAGATAAAATAAAATCCTGCGAAAAATGTTCATCTTAACAATGTCTACCTTCGACAGAAATAAGAAAATCATAATCGTCCCTCTTTGGATGTCATTTGGTATACTGACCAGCATTTTTTTAATATTACATCAAAGGTTTAAATTGTAATTTTGAAGAAATGTTATACCCAAATAGTTGAAGGATTGTTTAATATTTAAATTTCCTAAATTAATAGCATGGCATTATAATTTAGATTTAATGGAAAAAGAGAAGATTTCTCTAAATTTAGGATCATAGCTTTACAATTTGAATACTTTAGGTCTGTATGTGGGAAAATCAATTAAATGTTAAATATCATCTGTGAATGTGGTATAAGGAATTGTTTACCATAACAAGTAGGACTGTTGTAGTAAGCTTTCTGAGTTAACATATTAAGGAAACATTCTATATAAATAGGTTCATAGTTGTACACTAGGCTAATGACCACAAATGCCTTTTTAAGCCTAGCCATGCATCCCAAATCACTGACAAGTTCTGATACCCTTGATAAGTTTAAGACTGAGCCTGGGAGATAAACCATTTACAGGTTACCTGTGTCCATTAGAGACATAGCTGCCAAACCAGGGATGAATTTCTGTTTTCCCATCCAATTGTCCAAGTTGCACTTGAATTGGGTTATGGAGGTACTCTTCTTCATATGGATGGGGAGCCTGTTCCATAGATGGGGTAGTCTCTGGGATATATACCTATCTCTCCAGCAGGTCCTATTTATACCACAGGCAAGGTTTAAGTCTTTAGAATGGGTAATTCTGGTACTGCTTGTTTTGTGGATATGCAGGAGTTCCATCAGAGTGGGATCTGACAATGCCCTGAATGCCAGGCATAGCTCTCATAGGTAGGTTCATAGATAGGTACTAGGCTATCATCCAAGGGCCTAAGTAAGCCTAGCCAACAAGGTTCCCTGGCTTATGCCACACAAGAAAGTTATTTTAATGTGCCCCTGTCAAGCAGAGCCATAGAAGTGATCTCTGGGGTGTATTTCCTATTTCCCATCCATTTATCAAGATTTTGCTTGAAGAGTGCTAATGAGGAACTTTGCTTGACATAGATGGGTAGCTTGTTCCAGAGTATGGGAAGTCTGTGGGACAGGAATCTATTCCTCCAGCATGTCCTGTTTATTGTGGTGACAAGGTTTAGGTCCCTAGAGCATGTAGTTCAGAGGGATTGGGATTTATTTAGGTGTAGCATATCCAACAGCTGTGGGTTTGACTTAGCTTTATATGATAGGCAGAGATCACCTCAGAGTAGGCGATATGCTACGGAGTAAAGCTGGAGTTTTTTGAGACGGTCAGTGTAGGTCATCTGTTTGATTCATAGGTTCATAGGTTGGTACTCGGCTATCAGCTTTAGGGCCTATACAAGCCTAGCCATAACAATTCCCTGGCTATTTCTTCCCACATTATTTACTTTCCTGGACCCCTGTCTAGCAGGGCGACTGACGTGATCCCTGGGGTGAATTTCTTTTCTCCCATCCAATCGTCAAGATTCCTCTTGAAGAGGTCCAAAGAGGCACTCTGCTTGACATGTATGGGCAATCTATTCCAGAGTCTGGGGAGTCTCTGGGTCAGGAACCTATCCCTCCAGCATGTTTTATTTATTGTGATGACAAGGTTTAGATCCCTGGAGCGTGTAGCTCTGAGGGATTGGGATTTCTTTAAGTGTAGCATGTCCAACAGCTCTCGGTTTGACATGGCCTTGTATGTTAAGCAGAGATCGCCTCTGAGGCCAGTAATTCTCTTTGTGAGGTACTTCTGTGGCTTTTCCAGCTGCTGCAGATGTCTTGTGAGGTACATTCCAAAAGGGGCGTTGTACTCTATAATGGGTCTAATAAGTGTTGAGTAGAGGGGAACAATGACCTCTTTTTTCCTAGATGAGAACCCTTTTGTGATGTGGTGTGCCACATAGAAGGATTTCTGACTACTGTGGCGATGTGATTATAAAAGGAGAGACTACTGTCCGCCTGGGTCCCCAGGTCTCTTATCACACATTAGGCATTAAGTAGACTGTCACCTATGTGGCAGTTCATGGGTACAGAGTTTTTACTAAAGGGGATGACAATACATTTTTTGGCATTGAGCTTGAGGCCATGGCTCTGACACCAGGCATCTGTCTCAGTGAGGCCCTTCTTTAGGATGTCCACATCATTTGGGGACTCAGCTATGGCTCCCAGTTTACAGTCATCTGCAAACTTCGTTAGCCAAAGGCCTTCTATGTTAGCCTGTACTTCAGAGAAGTAGATAACAAACAGGAGATGTCCCAGGACTGAACCCTGTGGTACTCCACTCGTCACTGGTTTGAAGTCAGATTTGGAGTCTGCAACTTTTACCGTGTGGGTTCTGTCAGTGAGCCAATTTGCAACCCATCTTGTGATGTAGGGATTTATACCTAGTTTAGTGAGTTTATCTATAATTCCAGAATGGGGGATGGTGTTAAACGCCTTGGCGAGGTCAAGATAGGCTATGTGAACCACCATACCCTCATCTATATCTTTGGTGACCGCCGCAAAGAAGTCGATCAGGTTCAGAAGGCATGATCTGCCTTTCACAAACCTGATCTGGGTGGGTTGCCCTCAAAAGCCTATAGAAGACAGAATGCAGGGATAGGGCCTTGAGGTGGTGCATAGGACATATTACCTGCACCCTGTATTCTTTTGGTGAGGAACCTCTGAGGATGTTCTAGTTGTTGGATATGCCTGGTTAGGTACATACCAAAGGGGGCATTGTACTCAATGACTGGTCAGATGAATGCCCAATACAGCGGAACAATGATTTCCTTGGACTTAGATGCCATACCTTTGTTTATAAGTTGCGCAACATAGAATGATTTCCTCAACACTGTAGACACGTGATGATCAAAGGCTAGATTACTATCTATATGTGTCCCTAAGTCCCTGACTACTGGGTCAACTCCAAGTCAATATTAAATAAATGAGGAGAGAGAAAGTAGGCAACCTTGCCATACAACATTCTTGATTGGAATAGGTTGGGAAAGGAGTTTGCTGACTTTCAACCGAATATTAGGATTTTTATATACAGTTTTTATGTGAAGCCCAGTGTTGACATGGTTTAGAAAGAGAAATTTTAAAGTCACTCTCTCAGATGCTTTGGTGGCATCTACTGAAAGTTTTGTAATGAATATAATGGTATGACTCTGTCTATTCTTTATGAAACCAGACTGATAGTTTGATATTATTAAAGGTGTAATGTGGTTGATTATATTTGCAAATTTAGCAGTGAAGATTTTAAGATCTAGGTTTATGAGGGCAGTTGTGTTGTAATTGGTAAGAGCTTTAGGGCTGTTATAAGGTTTAGGTGTTAATATTATTTTGGAACTATTTATGTATAGCGCTGAAATACAATTTGATATGATGAAGTTAAACAGTTCAAGAAAAGTATTTGCTAAAGTTATGCTGAAAAATTTGCAAAATGTTGCAGTGTAACTGTCTGGACCTGGAGATTTTTTTAGTTGTAAATCCTGAATTGCCTTTTATACCTCTCCAGTACTAACTGATACAGATAGAAAAGTTTTGCGTTTTTGTTTTAACCTTTGTGTTATTATTTGAGCTCGGCACCATGTAATCTCAACAGTGCTGTTGTCAACTGTAGAATTATTGTATAGATGCATGCCTTAGGGCCCTTATAAGCCTAGCCAAGTTCTACCCTTATTTCCACGATCAGCACCTAATGCCTGTGTCCAAGAGGGATACAGGTAGAACCCCTGAGGTGAATTAACAGTTATCCATCCAATTGTCCAGATTACATTTTGAAGAGGGCCAATGAGGTGCTCTGTTTGACATGAAGTGGGAGTCTGTTCTAAATGTGTGGTAACCTCTGTGAGACAAATTTATTCCTCCAGCAGGTTCTATTAATGTCACCTACTAGGTTAAGGTCTTTAGAGTGAGTAACCCGTGTACCTTTTGACTTGCAGATATGCAGTATTTCTAATAAAGCAGGGTCAGAGATTGCCTTATATGCAAGACAGAGATCTTCTCGGAGTAGTCTGTATGAAACAGAATAAAGTGACAGGGATTTCAGACAATCCACGTAGGACAGATGCTGAAGACCTTGAATTTTTCTTGTGAGGAAACTTTGTGGTTTCTCCAGTTGCTGCAGTTGTTTGGAAAGGTACATACCAAAAGGGGCATTGTACTCAATTATTAGCCTGATGAAGGAAGAGCACAGGGAGTTTATAGCTTCTTTTTTTCTGAAGGCAATGTCCTTACTTATGACATGAGCAATATAGAATGCCCTTCTTGCCACTGTGGAAGCATGGTGGTCAAAGGTGAGATTGCTGTCAACCTGTGTGCTCAGGTCTATCACCACAGAGTGCATACTTAGTGTTTTGCTATTGATGTGGTATGCATACCTCTCAACCTCTTAGTGCAAGAAATCTATACAAAGCCTGACAAAATAGGGGGCAAAAGCCCAAAAATAGGGACATATTTTAAATATTGCTCTAATAAGCTTAGAATGTTGCTAGAATAACAGGGTTTGTTTTAGCATGCATTTTCTGA
Organism: Protopterus annectens; assembly: GCF_019279795.1. Lineage (NCBI taxonomy): Eukaryota > Metazoa > Chordata > Ceratodontiformes > Protopteridae > Protopterus > Protopterus annectens. Next base: position 1,275,654,686 of record NC_056726.1, on the reverse strand, counting down.
AGGCTGTGAAGTCTGAAGCTCAAATGTATGTCATTATTTAGTGGCTTCAGTCCTCAGATCATCCCAGTGATTTGACAGAAATCCACAAATTTTATGAGGAATAGATCAAAAATATAAGGCAAAAATCTGGACATTCGAAAAAAAATCTGTACAGTTGAGAGGTATGATGTGGTAGTTAGCAGGAATATCACTCTTACCAAAAGCGATGATAATACATTTTTTGCATTAAGTTTAAGGCCATGACTTTGGCACCAATCATTTGTTTGTGTAATACCCTCTTGTAGGATGCTGACACCATTTGGAGATTCTATGACTGCTCCCAGTTTGCAGTCATCAGCAAACTTGGTCAGCCACAGTCCTTTAGTTTCTGCTTGTACTTCAGAGAAATAGATTCAAAGGCCCCAGGACTGATCCCTGTGGAACACCACTGGTTACAGGTTTGCTGTTGGAGGTGGATTCCCCTACATGACTATGTGTTCTATCAGTGAGCCAGTTAGCAAACCATCTAATGATACAAGGTTGATACCTAGCTTTTTTTTAATTTCTCCAAATCATTTGGGTTTCTAATACCATGACAGGAATGGACACCATTCCTAAGTCAAAGTACAATTAAACTTCCTGATATCAGTATTGTTTCCATCTTTGATGTCACCCACAATGTGCCCAGGAATGACTCCTTCTGCAATTTGTATGGAGTTGCATGTATTGGTAACATATCTAAATATGACTGTAGATTCTTTTTTATACGACCCGTTCCACATACTACTATTGGAACTGCCTAGGTATCTTTCTTCCACATTGCTCTTGTTTCTGCTTGCAAATCCTGATATTTTATGACTCTGTGTCTCTCTGTACACAAGACACTGTAGTCACTGAGTGTGGTGATTTCAATAATCAATGATACTTTTGTCTTTTTTTCATGGACCACTATATACAGTTTTCTAGCATCTGTCTTTTCAGCTGTTGGTAATGGGTAATCCCATGTGATGTAGACTTCATCATTTTCTATGATGCTTTGTGGCTCATGTTTCCAGTGTTTTTCAGACCCTTCCATACCATAATGTTTGTACAATTCCCAGTGCAACAGTCTTGCCACATTATTATGCCTTTCAGTATATAGTCCTTCTGCCATTAGCATGGCACAGCCAGTAATGAGGTATGCAACTGTTTCCAATTCTGTTTTCCAAAACCTACATTTATCTGTTTTTTCCACATGTTCAATGGACATTGTAAACCAATGTGTACATAGCCCACTATCTTGGGTGCCAATATTAACCTTTCATCTCTTGGTTTGAATTCAACTTTCCTTAACCATTCTTGTATTTGCTCCTGATCAACATGAGCTTCTTCAAAATGTTCTATACTTGCAACTATATTTATGCATTTTCCACATTTCTTGCCTTCTCATCTGATCCTTCACCTTATATTCTTTCTTTTTTTTTTTGGCGCATTCAGTTGCTGCCTGATTTTTATCTACTTCTAGTTTGATTTCTATTCCTGCTTGATACCAATATGCTTCTACTAGACTAAGCAGGGAACTCATCTTAGATTTATTCTCCTCATGTTTCAAAACTTTCAATATGTTTGGGTCTTGTGAGGTCAGCAGGTATATGTGCAGTCCCACAGTTGCATATCTATACATGCAATCAATTTCAAGGAGGCCCATACTTCCTTCGGAACACGGAATATACAGTATAATCTTGGCATGTACTGATTTTTATAAATTATTTGGTGAGCATGAAGCATCCTTCTTGTTTTCCTGTCTAATCCATCCAACACATTTTGGGGGCCAGGCAGTCACTCCAAAACAGTAAGTTAGGACAGGAAGAGCAAATTGGTTTATAGCTTGAATTTTGTTCCTAGATGTCAATGCTGTTTTCAGGATCAAGTTAAATTTTGTAAAGTATTCCTTACTAAGTTTTATTCGCATTTGTTCATGTTTTATTGTTGATCCTTCATCACTTCCCAAATATTTATGCACTACCTCTTGCTCAAGTTCTTTTATATCATATTCTTGTCCCAAACAGGTTTTCTTGGTGCTGCAGTTTTCCTGCTTTAAAGGTTGTTTTTGCGCATTTATCAAGATCAAATCGCATTCTTATATCATCTGAAAAAGTTTTGAGAACTTGAAGTTGTGCTTTCAGTTCCTCATCTGATAAGCTATACAATTTTAAACCACTGACAAAGAAGATGAGAAGTCTTTACACTTTGTTGTTTTCTAGGAGCCAAATTATAGCCATGGCATAAGCTGTTAAGCAGACAGCTTAATGGGTTTTGGGCAATGCAGAATAGCAGCAGTGTTAGAGTGTCACCCTGGAATATCTCTTGTTGAATGTTTATCCCTGGAATAATAATTTGTCCTTTATCATGGCTTAATTGCAAAGTGGTCTACCACTGTTTCATGGTCACTGTAATATAACTGATCAGTGTAGGGTGTCACTCCATGCCATACTTAAATTCTTCCCCTTTTTACAGTTCTCCACTATGACTTTATTTAATAACAAATGCTCCTTTGTTCCATATGACTTTTTTATTGCCCTTTTGTTCTATTGCCATAGTTGAGTTTTCTTCTAAATGACTCTGTCGGCATCAGTTCCAGTGTATAGTTTATACATCTTTGGAAGACAAGTTATTGGTCTATAATTTTTAGGGTAGCTTGCAGGTTCATTCTTAAGTAGGAGCATTGTTTTTCCTGTTGTTAGCCAGGGTGGTGTCTGTTCAGGGTACACATATAAATAGTTCTTACTCGTGGCTAAATCTTCATGTAAAGATGTTAATACTTTTAACCAAAAGTTAGGAACTGCATCTGGGCCTGGGATTTTCCAGTTAGAGCTTTTCTTAACTTTGTTTCAATCTCTCTGATGTTACATCATCCCATTTCATATCCTGTACCTTTAAACTTCTTATTCTTTCTTTTACTTATTGTATCCATTTAGTATCTTTGCTATGTTCCACAGGATCTTCATACATTCTTTTCCAATATGTATCTATTTCTTCTTTTTTGGTGGTGTTTCAGTTCCTTTTGCCTTGTTTCCCAGTTCTCTATACAACTTTTTTGGGGTCATCAATAAATTGCTTACTTTGTACTTTTCCTTTATATTTATCTGCATCTTCTAAGTTTTTCTGCCTGTGCTGAGATTTTTAGTTTATTTGCAATAGTGCATGATAGATCCTGATCTGTTCTAATTCTGCACATTGCTTTTATCATGTCTATCTTTCCAAGTATTTTCATTGATCTGTTCCTTCTTCTATAGTCTTCTAACAGCAACACTTCATGTCTTAATTGCTTTATAGTTTTTCCTAGTTGATACTTTCATGATGATATTCGATTTCTCCCCTTCCTTTCCATTACTACTCTATGTTCTTGTAGTAGAACTTTATCGGTTATTAATTTAGCTGCACAGTAATATATCCTGTTTACTTCTGTTATATTGCATGGATCTCTATAGGCAGTCCTAATTACTGTATTTGTTTTATCAAACTTCTGACTTTTTGGGTTTTATTGACCTTCTGCAATTTATTTCCTTCATTGATCTTAATATATCTATCTGTATTAAATCAAGCAACTTTTCTCAACTCTTTTTCTTCTAAAATGAGGACACATTTTTTGTTTTCCATTTCCAGGAGGCATTCTATAGAAAGTTCTATAGCATCTTCCTATGGCATATTCTCTTCAATTTCATCTTGTGCCATCCATTGCTCTGTTATATGAGAACTCACTGGCCTATCTCTCCTCAACATTGACTGCGTCAGAATTTCCACAGTTTCCTCTTCCTTCCTTTGCTGTCCAGCTTCAAGTAAACATTTATACTGGTTTCCTGTGGAAGGAACCAAAATATCTTCATATGGCACCTGACCAATTGCTTCCAATTCCAATGTTTTCCCCTTAATTTGGATGTTGAATGCTCTATCCTGTTGTGATGCTTTCTGAAATAGATTTTGTACATTGAATCCTTCACTTTGCAGGTACTCCTTTAACCTCAGTTTCTATTTCTTTAACTTGTCCATTGCTTATCTCCTTTTCTACTTTTCTTCTTTGTCTTCTTATTTTTTGTATTGTAAAGTTTCCCATGTCTGAACTCCTTTGTCTGTATTTCTCTTCAAATATCTTTGTTGCTGCTCTTTTTGTATTGATTAGTTTTGCTTTCTCCTTTGCATAGATATTACACCATATGAATTCTCTTTTTCATTCCCATGTCCATATTACTTCTTGAGATGTCTCTTGATCTTCCTACTTTGGGGAATCATTACATCATGCCATGATGTAACCTGTATTAGACCTTCTACACCAAATCCTTCACTTCACAGGCACTCCATAATTTCAACTTCTATTTTTTTAAGTTGTACTTTACTAATCTTCTTTTCTACAGTCCCTTTTTCTTATGTTATTTTTTTTTATTGCGAAAATTGTCCATATCTGGATGCCTTTGCCTGTATTTCCCTTCAAATATCTTTGGGGTTGCCTTCTTTATATTGATTCATTTGGCTTTTGCCTTTGCATAATTATTGCACCATATCAAATGTCACTTTCTTTCCCATGTCCATATTTCTTTTTATATACTTTTCAAAAATCTCTAGGTTTTGTTGATTATATTTTGGCACTTCCTCAGATGCTTCTTTTCCCAAGCAGATCAAAGTTTTTTGGTCTATATACTGTTTTTCACAAATCTGTTGTATTAATGAACACAGATTTTTATTAGAAGCTTCTAACAGTTTTTCTTGTGGAAGTATTTTTCTTTCCTGTAATTTCTCTCTCAGTCTTTATGTATATCTTGTGTCTGGAAATTCTGGGCTTTTTGCATAATAGTAACAGTACATAATTTCTTTCTTATCCTCAATAGTCCACTCTATAGTCTTTGTGATTTTTGTAGACTGCTACTTCCTTCTTCAACAAGGGGAGGCACCCCCCCCCTGGGCCTGGCCTATCCTCATTGTAGGAATGTTTCCATATTTTTGAGGATTCTACACTAATTTTTTCCAGTCCTGGCATTAGTGCACCTACCAGGATTGGGCACTTTTTTATCTTGGGTCTTGTGCACCCAGCTATCTTTTTTAATTTTTGACCTACTTCTGTCAATGATATATATCAGTGTCATCTTGGTGATATTTTGTGGAAAACAGGGTCCCACCTTGTGAAGGTACTCACTAAGACTTGATGATGAATTAATTTTCAGCAATACTACTCTCCTTTGCTTGCTGACTTATCATCTGTCCATACCTAGCTGGGTGAGTTCGTCATTGATGGCTGAGAGAGGGATAGTGTCAAAAGCCTTGGCGAAGTCTAGGTAGGCTGCATGCACAGATTTCCCCTCACCCAAGGCCTTGGTGACTGTCTTGAAGAAGTCCACTAGGTTTAACAGGCATGATCTCCCTTTGACAAATCCAAACTGAGTAGGTGCAAGTGTTTGGAGATTACCTATATCTTTGTTGGAAAGGTCCATGATGATTCACTCCATGTCTAGCATGGTTTTGAAATAACTCTTTAATTTCTTGATCTGATAGGTGTTTTGTCTTGTCTAGGAATTTTGAAGGAGCTTTGGTCCAGCCTGAGCATTGTGGCAGTACTTTATTTTCATACCATGTTATTTGTTTCATAAACAATAAGTTAAGTTCTTGTAGAAGTGTTTTTTTTTAATTGCTTTTCAATAATCTTTGTTATATGCTTATATGTGTTGTATTTGTGGAACTCTAAGTTTGTTATTTAGGGTGTTTTCTACTTGTTTATTTGAATAATTTCCACTACTGATTTCTTACACAGGTTAGATGTTTCATTAATTGGACAGTTCCAAACTTTCAAGGGATGCCATAGTTTCAGGGGCACAACAGGTAGCACACTTACCTTTAGTACAAAAGGCTGTGAGCTGTTTTCCCACACCAGGTAGATCAATTGCTGACTTGGTAGTGCAGCATAAGGGGGGGTGCTGCACTCCTGACTGTGCTGTCCTTTGGATGAGATGTTAAATTGCAGTTTTATCTTGTTGAGTTTGGTGGTAGCACAGGTGTAGAGAAAAGATCCCATGGCACCTATTGAAAAAAGTGGGGGAAGTTCCCCAATGCCCTAGCCAAATTTCTCTTAGTAGTATAAATACCACATCAGGTCTCCAGTGAAAAGAGGCTTCTAGCCTAGTAGGACCAACCCAGACAACAAAGAGTAAATAAAAATAAAATACAATTTTTTTCCTGGAGATATCTTTTTTTGACACTTTTTTGCAGGGTATTTCCTTTAGATTCAAAGTAGTTCTTACACCTCGATACTCCACACCGTTCAGGCCCATCATTGAATACAGCATCCCCTTTGAGGATACATTTGAGATACATTTTACTACACATATCAAGTAGTTGAAGAAACCCAAAGGTTCCAAACAAAAAAGATCATGGGCCTAAAAGACATGCGCTACCAAGAGAGGCTTGTGGCCTTGTCCATGTATTCTTGGGTGATCTATGCCTTGCCATCCTGGCCATTAGGAATCCAGCAATACAAAACTACATATTTCTCTAGAAATCAAACAGTCCAGCCAATTGTAAGATGAGGGATCTAAGCCTGCTTCAGGAAATTAACACATCATGGTGGAGAGACAGAGTTCTCATGCAACTACCCCATCTCTGGAACAAGCCTCCATATCACTTCAAGCAAGGCGGCACAGTATCATACTTTAAGAAGGACTTAGTCAATAGGATGAGTATTCATAAATTCACCCCTGGTATGACTGGCCAAGTGTACCTTGAGAAAAGAGGTAAGTCCTAAGGATAGGTACTGGCAAGACTTAAATGTCACATGGCCTAGTTGCTTTGTATATTCTAAGATTCTATGAATCTGTGATTAACTGATCCCTCTCTTTTTTGGTCCCCTCAGACCTCATTAATACTGGCCCGACTGCCAGTGCCCAACATCCGGTCTGCCATCATCCTCCTACCTTCCCAGACTTGGTCAGGTGTTGCTGAGGCCATTGTGGATCTTGAAGACATCCTGGGGGAGTCAGCATCTGTTTCTACATTCAGTGTTTTTTTATATGTCTTATCCTCTTTTTTCCATCCCAAGCTCCATGCTCACTGGTTGCATTTGAGGGCAACTCCTCTGTTTGGACCATGGTTCCATTAGGAAGCATCACCTCCAAGCACCCTTCCTCCCAGAATGGGCATGCTCATCCCCCCCACACACCACTTGCCTGCGCCACTAATCCAAACATAGTTAGGGATTTATCCTTCCATGCCATTGGAGTGGCCTGATCTTTCTTGAGAATGTTACAGAAGCTGCATGACCATCCTTTATTTTCTGTTTAATCCTGATATACTACATACATTATTTTCTTTTTTGTGTTTTTTTGGCATTGCGTATGATAATTTCTTATTTTTCTTTGTTGTTTTCACATTCTTTTTGCCATTAGTAAATTGCAGCCAATAGATATTGTGACATCCCCCTTTGGGTCAGTAGTCAAGGAGCCTGAATCCTCACTACTGACACTGGAGTGGGACATTCACTTGGAATACAAATGGATACACTCACTATTTCCAGATGTAGATCTCTCTGCATCAAGCACAATTTCCCTTAAGAGCACACATGGAACACACTCAGCACGTTGTCTGGGCTTCTTTATCTGTCTCCCTCCAGATCCCCAGTAAAACTCCCCACTGGTACAACTGTAGGGTTAGGTCCTCGGCCTAGTGACCAAGTCCTCCAGCACCCTCTCGGTAAAACCAGTGCTCCAATTAGCTGATACACACACTCTTTGATCTTTAATTTTCAAGCGGGCATGTGCACACATACACACACGCACACATACACACACACACACACACACACACACACACACACACACACACACACACACACACACACACACACACACACACACTCACACACACACACGCATGTGCGCACACACACTCACACACACACATGCGTGCGCACACACACACACACACACACACACACACACACACACACACACACACACACACACACACCTGGGAAGGGTGGCACAGATTACCAGCTCGAACAACCTTGCCCAGAACATAAGGTAGATTCACTGCTATCAGTCAGTTACTATAAGGCTCTTAAAAGGGTATCCAGTTATACTGAGTAAACTTAATATTAATAAAAATGGTAATGTTGACCAAACAGCAAGGCTTTCAGGAGTGACCAGAGTTATCACCAAATAAATATATGCAAATACTCTCAAAACTTAAATATTTTCTAAAAAGAACCAGCCGCAATGAAAAGCTTAAATATATTTAATAATAAATAATAAAAGAACAAGAAAATACTAAATATGTACTTATAGCAAACACCAGAGTTTCAGACACAGGAAATACTGAAAATAACACAGCTGGAAAGAGTCACACAGTTACAGAAAAACAATGCTTAACTGTTCTCACTATATTTTCCTGACTGGTCTATACAATTACTGTTCCTACTTACTAAATAGAGAAGGCAAGATATTGTGGGTGAGTCCTTGTTGTCAGATCCAAGACAGAATACAGAATACCGAGTGCAATATTCTACTAATATCTAAATATTATTTCTGGCTTACAGAATGACATCACACACATCTGGTCATCTGACTCTGTTTCCCGCACTATCTCCCATCACTAGAAGCAGTCATGATTTAGCACCTATGTGCTACAATACAAACTAGACATTTAGCTAAATTTTATTAAAGCATCTGGAAGCCAATAAAGAATAAAACCATTCCACTTTTCCTACAGGAGCTACAAACTATTCTCTAGCACAGACATTGTGTCTCTGGCTCCATTCATAACTGTGAGATAACATGTTTATGGCTTAATCCATAAAGTAATTTCACTTCAGATATATTTTATAGTTAGCTGGACCGAGATTAACCTCTTCTCTTCCAGTATCCCTTGTTAGAATATATACATTTAAACAGTTACAATAATGCATGCACATTTATTTGCTTTCCAGCAAGGCACACTGTTGTTACATTTTTAATACAAACATCTTTACAAATACATTTCCAACACAAGCATCTGTACAAATCAGTTTTATACACAAATGGCATATGATTCTTTACAAAATTCTAGCTAGCTGTACTGCCATATGTTACACATCCACTGCCCTACTTCACCTGGCATGGCTGGCTGTAACTCCTATTGTCAAAGATGTACTAAAAGTGGCTAAGATATCATATTTACATTTTTTTTCTAATTTGTATACTGATTTATTAAATTTTACTTCCTTATGTACTAAGTATAATTGTCAATGACATGCAAATGAAAAGTAATCAGAGGAAGAAGCTTCTTACTTGCACTGGAGAAAAAGAAAATTCAGTTTTTACAGAAATCTGACATAAATCGGAATGATATTCTAAGCATTAAAATTAGATACAGTGGAATTAGTCATGTTTTTACAGAAGAATAATTCAGTGAACATGCAGACATTATGGCAATAACTAAGCAAAATATTGCCACTGACATCTGAATAGTTTTACTGGAATACAAAGAGATATACTAGCTAGATTTTTACCCTGTTCATTGAATAGATTTAATGCACAGGTAGCTAACAATTTGATTAGACATTTTCCTTTACCTATTTTATATTTATGTGTGTGTGTGTGTGTGTGTGTGTGTGTGTGTGTGTGTGTGTGTGTGTGTGTGTGTGTGTGTGTGTGTGTGTACATATGATGTATATGTGTATTATATATAATGTAGATGAATGTAAGTGTGTATGTACACAGGCGTGTGTGTGTGTGTGTGTATATATATATATATATATATATACATATTTTTATATATATATATATATATATAAATGTATACACACACACACCTGACTGCATCTTGTTTTGTTAGTTTTGCATTTGGTCGAAATGTGTGCTGGATGTAAACAGAGGAAATGCTTGCTTGTTTGTGTGCATGTGTATGTGACTGCAGGGTGGTCAAATATGTAAGTGTTTTTGTGTTATTAATGCAAATATGGAAATTATGTCATATTTTTCATACTCTTTTGTAAACACTGTTCATTAACTCAAGTTCTGTATGTCTCTCAGTGATGTTTCACTGCACATACCTATCATATCCTGTCAATAGGCAGATTCCACCTTACTTCCTAGCACATGACCATCTGTTAAGTGACATTAATTTTAATATTAGAAGAATGTTAATATTAATACAGTATAGTTCCAATAAATAGTTATGGCTTTTGCTGTGTTTCTGTTACCCAAGTGTGCATAGTGTAATTTTTTCTAACTTCTATTGATTGCTTATCCCCTAGCATAATGGTATCAGAGCTGATTTATTAATGCATACAAAGAAAATATTTCGTATTTTTCATAACTTTTTGTTAAGTCAAGTCACAATTCCTAATAAGAAACTTGAGCACCAAACTCAGTTCAAAATGGCATTCGATCACTCTTGGCCCTCACTTACAAGGTAGCAGGGTCAGTACATGCGATGGCACAATAATGTATTTCAATGTGTTTCTAACTTTATGCATCCCCAACAATCAGCAGAGCATATACAATAACAACAAATATCACCTTTCTAGAAAATAAATATTTTGGTTGTCACTTCATAAGAATAAGAGATTTTGTTTGCCTGAAGACATGCAAAATGTATGCATTTCTTATAAACCAAATGAAAAACATCAGAACAGCAATACGTCTGTAGAAGTCTATTGGTGGTGGTGGTATTTACCAATAATAAACCATATATCTGCAACTATATCAACAGTTAGCAGGTTTAATGGAGTAACACCAAATGTGTTAATTTGCTGTGAACTGAATGGCAAACAATAGAGCATACAAAGCACCCAAATGGCTATATTATATTATGTATGGTACATAGCAATATTACAGCAAATGTATCAAAAATGCATAAACACCTCAACTACACTGATCCATCTAACGTTAGACCCATAACCATACTCCCCCTCTCAAAAAATCTTGGAAAAATGCATGCATAATTAGCTTCTTGATTTTCTTATCCTGAACAACGTCCTGACACCCACCCAACATGGTTTCCATCCAAACCATAGAATCACTACTAATCTTTTCTCTTTCACTCACACTGTTGATGAAACCCTTGAAAATAATCAGCTTGTCTCATGCCTATTCTTAGACCTATCTAAAGCCTTCAGTACAGTATCCCATTACATACTGTTATCCAAGTCTATTCACTTCTTAGCCTTCTGTATGCTGCCCCCATCTTTACTAGCCTTCAATCTTCCTTAGTTACTAAGCTTGAACAGACATGCAATAAAATTGCAAAATTCACTGCAAACCTATCACACACCTCTCACCACTACCTAGCACTCAAGAAACTACAGTCGCTTGAATTACCCCATCAACATCGACTGCCACAACTTCATGTAACTCACTTTCTACTCAACAAACCCTCAGCCTGTCCCTCCCTAGCTAATTTTGTAACCTACTATACCCCCACACGACCACTTCATAGTACAGACCAACTCCTTCTTCAAAAATACAAACCCAATAAATCTACTGGGAAAGGATTATACAAATTTTCAACATCTCATAATTGGAATAAACTCCCACTCAACTTAAGAGGCATTATACCTGACAGTTGTTTAAAAAAATAACTAAAATATTATCTGTCTAAATCTTGGATATGCCCTTGTCAAGACCCTGCATAAACCTCCTTCTTTCTACTACTTATTCAGTCTGCTAATCACTTCTATGATGTGAATTTTTTAAACATTTTTACCTCCTATTCCATATGTAATAATTATATAAAATTTATTCCACATATAGTATTTATCATAATTATAATTACTATTTGTTTCTGGTGGACTACTCATATTTTTAAACTGTACTATTATTTGAATATTGTACCACTGTTTTATTTGTATTTTTATCTTTACTTTGTGTAATTACATAGTTGTATATGTATTTGGAGGTTTTCTCCTGGGGTCTCCACTGAAAATGGACTTTTAGCTCAGTTGGACCAACCCGGTTAACAATGTCAAATAAATAAATAAACAATGTCAGATTCCACATGCCATCTTGCCTGTTAATTGACTTCCCTGATTGGACTGTACCTGAACCATATCACTAGCCCTCAGTCTAGCCTGGAATACCACCAAACTGGACTGTTTTTCTGACCCTTGGGCCAGTGCCAGTGGTTAGTTTTCCACAAGTAAGATTCTTCTGTCTATGCAAATTAGGCTGCAAGACATGGCCTGTCAAATTCCAGTATGGAAATCCTGACAAACTAGTGACTGATCCAAATCACAACCACCTAAATGGCCTCTTACTCAGAGACAGATAGCACTATGACAGGTCCTATTCTGCCATTCTCTGACTTGCTATCCCCTATCTCTAGTTACTGTACATGGGCAAGTTCCCTAATGGGTAGATTTGATTACAGCCTAGTTTTGTACATTTGCTATCCTTTCTTGAACAGACTGAATTTCAGTTTTGAGTCTGGTCCTACCCAGTTATCGACAAGTCTGATTCTGAACCACCTCTTCCCCTACATTCACATATGGTTTTTAAATTTTATATAAAGTAACAAATGTATGCAATGCTTTAGATAAGATAACATATCTTTAGAGACAAAAAAAGTTTATCCATTACTGGACTTGTGTTTCTGGATTCAATAAAAGCTGATTTTCTACTTCATTACACACCAACTCTTGAGATTTTGCTTTTCTGAAGCATGATAATTATGTACTAGTATGAAGGAAAATCAATTGTCAACATTTCCAGGTCTTTCTTGCTAGAGCAAGTTTAGGAATTGCTCTCAGGAGCCAAAGCACAACTAACCCAAGGTTGATCCATCCCACATATGAGAACAACCAGAACAACCCCCCCCCCCAAGCCTGCAGTTGTAGTTTGCCACTTGGAAGGGACATACCTGATCTTGAGGGAGATTTACAATCAGAGAGGGAAGGAAGTGCAAACTGGGTAGCAGCTCCTAAGAAAGATAGAGGAGTGCTTCAAACTGTAAATAACAGTTAATGTACTGAAACACCTACATGTATAGTAAGCTTCTGCACAACTACACTATGTTGTTTGTAATTCACTGCTGCCATATTAACATTTGGGATGACTCGCATAGTTTACCAAAGAGAGGGTGGATGGCCTGTAGTGGGGGCAAGGGACATGAGCCCAATTCAAGAGGGCCATGGCAATATTTTCCCTGTGTTTGGGATGCTGGATAAACTGTAATCCATGGAAAAAATATGGACAAATGACCAGCTATCTGCTTCCAGAATGGTTTGTGTCATTTCCATTTAATGAAAGCTGTGGTGGTAGCCATGGACCTGTGGAATGTGCTGACACTCTGTCAGTAATTGTGTTTTCTGTAGTAGTTGTAACAAAAAAGCAATGCAATGAACTAACCATTTCTGGAAAAGGTTTGCTTAATATCAAACGTTCTTTGTCTTCCATTTGCAAATGATATAGAGAGCTCATCAGACTTTCTAAGTTGTTTTGCCCTATTCAGGTAGAATCTAAAATGTCTGTGTACATTTAGGGAAAGCAAGATTCACTCCCCTTTGCTCTGTGGAAGTAGAAAAACATTGGTAAATGAATGGCTTGATTTAATGACAGTTCTGGAACCACTTTTGGCACGAAGAAAGGATTAGTATATAGGACTACCCTGTTCTTGTAGAATATCCCTGCACAGGAAAGTTTGTAATAGATTCAAAGGTTAGTATAACAAAAGGAGCTATTGCCATTCTAGCTATCTGGAATTTTGTAAATAATTATATGTCATTTGTGAATATTAATATGATTTAAATAGAAGTGTGACAGAAGGAGATACTGCCAGCCCAGCTACTTGAATTCTGTAAATAATTATATGTCATTTGTGAATATTAATATGATTTATATAGAAATGTATTTTGTAACTAGTTATGTGTCATTTGTGCATATCAACATGATCCATATGCTTGTGTTACAGATGCATTAGAAATGTATGTTATGTGTATATTAAACTGCTGGTACAGAAGAGTGTCTGAAAAGGGGCTGTACAGTACTGAGCTTAAAGATGTATCCACAGTGTATCCTCCTGGAAAAGAACATAAATGTATATAAGCTATTGTATAGTTTAACAGTGGAAACTGGCACATAGAAGGTTAACTTGTAAAACTTCAGAAAATATAGTTGAAATTAAATTGTTTTATAACCACATCATAAAAGAGATGGTTTCAATCCAAAAAGGAGACAGGATATCTAAAACTAAGGAGCCTTCTTCATTGTCTTATAAGTGTTTTATTGTTTTATGTCTTCCACCAGCTGCAAAGATCTGAGGGATATGTATTTTTCACAAGAAGGTGCTAAATGCTGGCATTTCCTAGCAATGGTGGTTTTCACCTGGGATAGTCAGATGACAAAAGTGATGTTATCCTGCAAGTATCCCAGCAGCAATATTTTAAGTATTAATTTAAGAACTCTCTGAGAGACAGACTGGGCATTTTGTATTTGTCTTTGACCTGACAGGATCAGCTGGGAAAACCCACTCACCATATCTCTCTTGCTTGCTCTGTAAGTAAGTTAATTAGGGTACAGTGATTTATCATAGATACAGTTAGAAATACAGTGAATTATAGGTTAGATGTTTTCTTTTATTCATTTGAGAATGTCCTGCAATGTTATTTTAAATATTTCCTGTGATTTTGAACTCTGAAGTTACTGTGATTATTTACTGAGTATTTTCTCGTTTTTTTTATTATTTATTATTAAATATATTTAAACCTTCCAATTGTGGTTGGTCTGTCTAGAGATATTTAAGCTCTTGGAGTACTTGCATATCTATTTGGTGACACTGTGCAGGCCACTCAATAGCCTTGCTCTTGGTCAAACTACCATTTAGATTAATAGTAACATTACACAAAAGGATTGGATGCCCTTTGATAACGGCTTTAAAGCAGCTGATAAGGAGTGACTGGTGGCAGGCAAAATTACCTTATAGTCTGAGCAGAAGGGGACATAACTAGAAAATCTGTGCCAGCCTTAACTAGTTAAGTGTGTGTGTGTGTGTGTGTGTGTGTGTGTGTGTGTGTGTGTGTGTGTGTGTGTCAGCTACTTGGGCAGGAACATGAAGCACTGGTTGGACACAGAGGGTGCTGGAGGTTGTGGCTTCATCACTCAGCTGAGATCTCAACTCTATAGCTGTGCCAGTGGGAAGTCTTATTTGGGATCTGGAGAAAGAAGGAGAAACCATCCTAGACTGACTGCGATCTCTGTGTGCTTTTAAGGGAAATTACACTTTACTGTGTTGTACTTGTTATTCCCCAGTGTGTACATCCCCTACTGTTGCCAGTGGTGAGGACTGAGGCTCCTTGATTACTGGGCCAGTGATGGGGAGATGCATATTAACTGGTGGGCAGTGGTTGGATATCTACATCACATATTAATTGGTTGGCAGTGGTGGGATATCCACATATTAGAATTCACTGGTGTGGATATTGAATACCTGTGGCCAGTGAATAGTGCTCACTAAAGCAGGCATTTGTACTCTCAATCAGCCATACAGTGAACACACAGAGTTTTGTATCACAATAGTTTTACTGTTTTTTATTGGCTTAGTTAGTCAGGGAGAGCAGGCAAGTATATCAGCAGAGGCGTATGGCAAGCTGACAAGGAGCCAGTTGGCTGAGATGTGCTAAGACAAAGGAATGGTGCATGCTAACCTGACTTAAGCAAAACTGATTACAGCCTTAGTCACAACTGCATCATGGACCAGCAATCTGGAGGTCAATCAGACTGGCCTTGAGGAAGTACAACTCTCAGAAAATGGACAGTTCAACCTTTCCACACAGGACTTAAAAATCCATCTGAAGTTAAAGGGATTTGAACTGAAGGCCAAACACTTGGAAATAGAAGCAACAGAGAGACTGGAAGCTGAGGAGAATGAGAGGCAGAGGCAACATGGAAAGGAGGTGCTGACTCTTCACCAGGGTCATGGAGGTAATGGAGGAGGGAGTAACCAAACCTCAGAAGCAACAAAGGTCAGTAAATTTCTTCCACAATTTACAGAGGGTGATAATTTTGATAGTTTTATGGATATGTTTGAAAGGGTATGTAAACAGTATAATGTTGACCAAGGGCTCTGGGTACTGTTCCTGACCCACTTACGCCATGGTAAAGCTGTAACTACTATTTTAAACTGTCTGATACTGATTGCTTAGATTATAATAGTGTTAAAAAAAATGTCTTTTAGAGTGTTTTAAGTAAACACCTGAAGCTTATAGAACAACGTTTTGTGAGCACAGGCACAAGGCAGGTGAAAGTGTATGCGAATATATTACTGAACTAAGCACTTATTTTCATAGATGGGTGAGTGGGTGTCAGGTCACCACTTTTGAAGGGCTGGCAGAGTTTTTGGTGAGGAAATAAGTGCTTAGCACTTTGCCTGAGGACATGAGAATCTGGTTAGCAAATGCAATGCAATACTGCAGATGAGTTGGCGAATAAGGGAGACCTATATCTAGCAAGCAGGGCATCACTGCACAGGAAAGGGATACCCAGTGCTGCTCATGGGTCTAAGGGAACCCATGGTGGACAGCCTTGACCACCCCAACAGAGTCCGCCATAGAAGGAGAAGCCTCTAGTCCAGGTACATGTCCAGGACCAAGGGCTAAATGTTTTAAATGCAACCAGTGGGCCCATGTAGCCTATAGATGTCCAAGGAGGCAAGGTGGGGAACAAAAAGTGGGAGAGCTAGTAAGTGGGAATGACAGAATGCCAGGAGTAAGTTGTCTGGAGACAACAAGGGTACCAAACTACCACAAGAGGTTATACTCTATCTTAGTAAATGAAAAACAGGCCACTGCTAAAAGAGACACAGCCTCTGACCTAACCATTGTGAAGTCTGCAATGGTTAAAGAGGAGCACTACTTGCTTGGCCAGTCTACTCCAGTCAGAGCTTTAGGAAGGACCCCATTCCAAATACCTTTGGCTAGGGTTCACCTTGACTGGGAGGGTGGAAATGGAAGCAAGCAAGTAGGTGCGTTTGAGGATATCTCTGCAGATGTCTTGATAGGGAATGATTTTGATAATGCAGTACCTTGTGTGCATGCAGTGACACACAGTCAGGCTTGGAGACAAGCATGTGGATCTGGTAGCCAGGGGGACCCAGACAGACCACAGACTGGAAGCCAGGACTGTTGTGGTGGTTACTTCAGGACGGGTGCTACCCTGTAGCAGTGAGACTGAAGGTGAGCCACAGCTGCTTGTGAGTACTGATATTCCCTTGGACAGAGTGACTGCAAGGGCAGAGGTGAGTAGTAGTACCTAGGCTTACAGTGAGGGACCGCTGTCAGACTTTCCTTGGAAGGGGAGCTGGGGAGGGTTACAGAGAGAGAGTATTGAGACAGGCTCAGCTCTCAGACCCTACATTACAAGGCCTGAGGGAAGTAGCCAGTGAGGCAACTGATTGTCACGGGAAAGAGGAATCTGTATACTGGGGCAAAGGGTTACTGTATAGAGAGTGGCCCCTGAGGGATGGCTAGAGGGTGAGAGAATACAGCAGATGGCAGTGCCCAGATCCTACATTCTGGCACTTCTAGCTATAGTCCATGACATTCACTTTGCAGGTCATATGGGCATAAAGCATACCAAGAGACATA
Organism: Protopterus annectens; assembly: GCF_019279795.1. Taxonomy (NCBI): domain Eukaryota; kingdom Metazoa; phylum Chordata; order Ceratodontiformes; family Protopteridae; genus Protopterus; species Protopterus annectens. Next base: position 1,275,637,132 of record NC_056726.1, on the reverse strand, counting down.
TTATACAGAACTTCTATTGGCTTGGGATTTCCATAGATGTAACTGGGAGCTGCAGGGTCCGTGAGCAGTGCCAAAAAGTAGGCAAGGCAAGAGATAAGGTGAAAGCTCCTTCGATGCCTTTGCCTGTGATTGAGGAGCCATTTCAGAAGATAGTTATGGATATTGTGGGGCCTCTGAGTACCCCAAGTTCCACAGGGAATACGTATATCTTAGTGGCAGTAGATTATGCTACCAGATACTCTGAGGTGGTGGCACTGTCCTCCATTGAGGAAGAAAAGCTGGCAAATGCTTTGTTAGAGATTTTCAGCAGGGTAGGTTTCCCAAAAGAAATACTGACTGACAGACGTGACAATTTTATGTCAGACCTGCTGGCTTGTCTGTGGAAGCACTGTGGGCTAGGGCACCCAAAGACCACCCACTACCATCCCCAGACTAATAATCTGGCGGAGAGGTTAAATTCTACACTAAAGACCATGCAACAGGCATTTGCAGACCAGTTTAAGAGGGAGTGGGACAAATATTTGTCCCATCTGCTGTTTGCTTACAGAGAGGTGTCTCAGTAATCCACAGGTTTTTCACCCTTCAAGTTGCTGTATGGGCATTGGTTGAGGGGACCTCTAGATTTGAATCAAGATGAGTGGAAGGGTAAGTGTGAATCCTACAAGAAGTCTGTTGGGGCATATGACCTAAATCTCAGGACAAGGCTCAGGGAGCTCATGGGCTTGGCCCAGGAGAACCTTGTAGAAGCCCAACAGCAGAAAAAGGTCTGGTATGACAAGAATGCTCAAGCTAGAGAGTACGCTACAGGGCAGAAAACCATGGTTCTCATCCTGTCAGACACAGCAAGCTGCAGGCAGCTTGGGAGGGACCTTTTAAAGTGACAAGGAAGGTCAGTGATGTTAACCACATGGTAAAATTGCTAGGCAGGAGGCAGGGGCACAAACTGTACCATGTTAATATGATGAAACCTTACCATGACAAGGAGACCCTTCAGCAAAGTACTGGCAGAAAGAGGCTGTAGGAGTCTGATGGGGATCTACGGCTACAGGGAGCCAGGCAGCCAAATTCCAATTACTATGGTGGAGCCTATGGTTGCAGACATATGATATGACAGTGCAGCACCTCAGTGGGGTTAGCAATGCCAATGCAGATGGTCTCTCAAGACAGGGTATGGGGTAGTGTATTCCCAGATAGGCTCACCATCTCAAGCAGTGTTCTCAAGGATCACTTGAAAAACGAGCTTCAGTGTTCGGGGTGGTGTGAGAGAAATGTAACAAATGGAGCTGCTGCCAGTTTAGCTATCTGTAATTCTGTAAATAATTATATGTAATTTGTGAATATTAATATGATTTATATAGAAATGTGAAAGAGGGAGATACTGCCAGCACAGCTGTCTGGAATTTTGCAAATAATTATGTGTCATTTGTGAATATCATCATGATTCATATGCTTGTGTTACAGATGTATTAGAAATGTATGTTCATAGGTTCATAGGAGGGTACTAGGCTATTGGCCCTAGGACCTATATAAGCCTAGCTCTCTGGGACAGGAATCTATCCCTCTAGCATGTTCTGTTTATTGTGGTGATAAGGTTTAGGTCCCTAGAGCGTATAGCTCGGAGGGATTGGGATTTCTTTAAGTGGAGCATGTCCAACAGCTCTGGGTTTGACATAGCTTTGTATGTTAGGCAGAGATCGTCTCTGAGTAGGCGATATGCGACAGAATAAAGCTGGAGTTTTTTGAGACTGTCTGCGTAGGGCATCTGTTTGAGGCCAGTAATCCTCTTTTATTTCTGTGGCCTTTCCAGTTGTTGTAGATGTCTTGTGAGGTACATACCAAAAGGAGCATTGTACTTTATAATGGGTCTAATGAGTGATAAGTAGAGGGGAACAATGACCTATTTTTTTCTGGATGAGAAACCTTTTGTTATGAGGTGAGCCACATAGAAGGATTTCCTGACCACTGTGGTGATGTGATTATCAAAGGAGAGACTACTGTCCACCTGTGTCCCAAGGTCTCTTGTCACATTTTTGGCATTATGTAGACTACCAGCTATGTGGTAGTTCATGGGTACAGAGTTTTTACCAAAGGGGATGACAATACACTTTTTGGCATTGAGTTTCAGGCCATGGCTTTGACACCAGGCATCTGTCTCAGTGAGGCCCTTTTGTAGTATGTCCACATCGTTAGGAGTTTCGATTATGGCTCCTAGTTTGCAGTTATCTGCAAACTTTGTTAGCCAAAGACCTTCTGTGTTAGCCTGTACTTCAGAGAAGTAGATACCAAACAGGAGAGGACCCAGGACTGAACCCTGTGGTACTCCACTTGTCACTGGTCTGAAGTCGGATTTGGAGTCTGCTACTTTCACAGTGTGGGTTCTGTTCATGAGCCAGTTGGCAACCCATCTTGTGACATAGGGATTTAGACCTAGTTTAGTGAGCTTATCTATAATTCCAGAGTGGGGGATGGTGTCTAAAGCCTTGGCGAGATCTAGATAAGCTGTGTGAACCACCTTATCCTCATCTATGGCTCTTGTGACTGCTTGAAAGAAGTCAATCAGGTTTAGAAGACATGATCTGCCTTTTACAAATATGAACTGGTAGGGTCCAGAGTTTGGAGATTACCAATGTCTTTGTTTATGAGTTCCATGATGATACGTTCCATGGCCTTGCAGACCAGGCTCGTCAGGCTAATGGGGCAGTAGTTCCCGGGGTCCGTCGTGGCTCTCCCTTTGTGGAGTGGGATAACCGTCATGGTGCACCATTCAGTGGGCACAAAGCCTGAGGTGAGGCTATGACTAAACATGGTACTTAGGTAGGGTGCCAGTTCATTCTGTAGTTTGTGTAGAGCGCAGCCTGGGATATTGTCAGGTCCCATGGATGCTGTGTTCTTGGCTTTGGAGAGTGTGTTTTTTACCTGTGCAGCCATGATTACAGGAACTTTGCTTTCTTCCGGTATAGAGATGGGCCCTCTAGGGGGTGAGAGGGGGGTAAAGTTAGCACTGAACCTATCTGCCAGGATGTTGGCAATATCAGTTGGTTCTGTATATTTAGTGCTATTGTGCTGTAACTCAGAGCAGATCTGAGTGTTGCCATTGAGATTCTTGACATAGCTATAGAATGCTTTGTGGTTGTCTTTATAGTCAGTGGCAATTTTTTTTTCGTAACTAGCTTTGGAGGATTTTATGAGGGATCTCAGCTTCTTACTGAGGTTGACCAGGGCGTTCCTCCAGTCATGGGATTTTACTCTTTTTTGCAACAGTTTCTTTCTTCTGTTTTAGAGTTTGTTTATGGCAGAGGACCGCCAGATCATCTTCCTTTTTTTGGAGGATAGCATCTTGGTTCTATTAGGGATAGCATGATACATGCACTCATGTAAGTGCTTATAAAGTGCATTTGTGTAGGATTCAGCAGTCGTAACTCTATTGTCCATCTGCATGAGTGTCATGAAGTTTGCCACTTCAGTCTTAAGAAGTGTGAAGTTGGCTTTGGAGAAGTTTTTTACGGTGGTTTCCCCTAATTGGGGGTGGGGGCGGGATGTGGATGTCTAGGATGATTAGCTTGTGGTCGGATCTAATCAATGAGGAATTGACCTCTGGTGTGGAACACCGGTTGCCCATGTTGGTAATGACCAGGTCTAGGATATTACTACCCCTGGTGGGGGTGTGAATAAGCTGATCCAAGGTGTTAGAATTTATGAATTCCAGAAAACGTTGAGCAAAAGAGTTCGTACATGAGTAGTTTTCCCAGTTAATGGTGGGGTAGTTGAAATTGCCCATTATTAGGGTGTTAGGTTGTACCCTAATACTTTCCAGTGTATCAAGAAATGAGAAGTGGGAATCCTGGGGCATGGAGGGGGGTCTGTAGCAAGCTACAATTTGGATTGCGGTCTTGCCCAGAGTTAGTTGCACTTGGATAATCTCGGATGCATTATGCTGTTCAACTAGCCTGGAGGTGTGGATATCCGTAATGAATATGGACACACCTCCACCTTTAGTGCTTCATTCTGGGTTAGGTGGCCGAAAGGTGTGGTATGAATTATAGCCTGGTAATGCAGGGGTTCTCTCTGGAGCTTTGAACCAGGTCTCTGTCACTGCACAGATGTCGATGTTCTCCATTTTAAGAAGTGCATCGAGTGAGTGCATTTTGAGGTTTAGACTTCTAGCATTGAGTAGCATTACCCTCAGATTTTGCTTGCTTGTACCTGTTATGGTGGTGAATTTGTCATTTGAACCTTGCCTAAAAACGGCACTATAGTGGTGGCAAGAGCCTTTGCCAGTCTCCGGAATCCCAAGGGTGACAGGTGCAAGCCATCTCTGGCAAAGCATCGTGGTCTGTCGATCATGTCGTCCCAGGCAGACAGATACTGGATCCCCTTAGAATGACATCAGAAGCTTAGCCAATTGTTGAAGTCAATCATTTTTTCCTTGTACTGTGGCATCATTCTGGGTGATGGCAGGATGCTACTCAGGGCCAGGGTCTTACCTGCCTGGGCTACAAAATCGGAGAGCTCCTCCATGTCTCTTTTCATGTAGTCCAGGGAGGCACGTCTCAGGTTATTCACACCAACATGGACAATGACAGTGTCATATTTGCACTTGTTGTGGAGTGACCTGAGTGCATGCGTTATTTGGCGGATCCTGGCACCTGACAGGCAGCTGACAGTAACTTTCTCCTTGTTTAGCCTGGTGAGTGGAACATCAGTGTACCTGACTATAGAGTCACCTATGACTAGAGTGTTGGGTATGTTGTTATGCCTTATGGGCTGTGGTTGAGTGGCACACTTAGTTTGTGGGCTATGTGTCATTTGGGTTGTATTGGGGGGTGGAGTTTGCTTGCGTTTCTGCTTTGGAGGTCCCTGATGCTTAGGCAGGTTTTTATTGAGAGCCTCCGCGAATGTAGGTGTGTGTTTTGTGTTTCTATGTATGTGTTTTGGTGGTGTAGGTTTTGAGGGACTATGTGATGAGTGTGGTGTGGTGCAAGTGTTTACCTTCTCCTCTTGACTGTCTGGTCCAGTGTTGGGTGTAGAGAGCTTTGCTTCCAGTTTGGCAATATAAGTGCATCTCTCACAAGTTGTAGTGTTGAGTGGTAGGAGGCGAGGGTTGTCTGTGTACATGAGGCAATTGCTGCATTGCCCCAAGATGCCCAGCTTCATCAGGTAGACAGGAGAAATCACTGGTAGCTGACCCTTAGAAATGCCTGGATAGGTGCTTATTTATTAAGTACTAAAAACTGCTTTCCTCTAGACAAGTGCGGAAAGTTGAGCGTTGTAGTAATTTGCAACTTTAGTGCTTACAACGAGTTCTGAACAAGTGCTGAGTTCAAAGAAACAGATTTGAGTGCTGAAACTAGAAAACTGGCTAATTCTAAGAAACAAAATTAAGCTCGAAGGCTTCCCTCCAAAACAGAAAGGCTTGGGGGCTCAGAAACCTACAAACAGTCTAGACCACTTACAGGAAAGGCAGGAAACAAGCTTATTTTTTTTTTTTTTTTTTTTTTTTTTTACCAGATGCTCTCTTTGTACAGAGTAGGAGTGCCTGAAATCAGAATATGATCTCACTGCACTCAGTTGAGTGAGCAATGTTATATGTATATCAAACTGCTGGTATATAAGTGTGCGTGAAAAGAGTTTCTTCAGTACTGAGCTTAAAGATGTATCCACAGTGTACCCTACTAGAAAAGAACAGAAATGTATATAAACTTTTGTAACTGTGTAAATGTATATGTTTTAACAGTGGGAACTGGCACCTAGAACATTAACTTGAAAAACTTTAGAAAAAAATAGTTGAAATTAAATTATTTTATAACCACGTAATAAGAGATGGTTTCAATGCAGCAAAGAGACAGGATGTCTAAAACTAGAGAGCCTTCTGCATTGACTTGTAAGTGTTTTATTGTTTTATGTCTTCCACCATTTGCAAAGATCAGAGTGATATGTATTTTTCACAGGGAGATGTTAAACGCTGGCAGTTTCTAGCAATGGGGGTTTCACCTGGGATAGTCAATTGAAAAAAGTAATATTATCCTGCAAGTATCCCAGCAGCAATATTCAAGATATTAATTTAAAAACTCTCTGAGAGAAAGACTGGGCATTTTGTATGTGTCTTTAACCTTACAGCATCAGCTGGGAAAAGCCTCTCACCACATCTGCCTTACTTGCTCTGTAAGTAAGTTAACTAGGGTACAGTAATTTCTCATAGTACAGTTAGGAATGTAGTGAATTATAGCTTAGATGTTTTCTTTATTTGAGACTGTCCTGCAATGTTATTTTAAATATTTCCTGTGGTTTTGAACTCTGAAGTTACTGAGACTATCTACTGAGTATTTTCTTGTTCTTTTTTTATTTATTATTAAATATATTTAAAACCTTTCAATTGTGGCTGGTCTGTCCAGAGATATTTAACTTCTTAGAGTACTTGCATATCTATTTTGTGACACTGTGTAGGCCACTCCTAATAGCCTTGCTCTTGATCAAACTACTATTTTGATTAATAGTAACATTACACAGTAGGATTTCACATCCTTTGTTAAGGGCCTTAAAGTACCTGATAAGGAGTGACTGGTGGAAGGAAAAGCTACCTTATAGTTTGGTCAGAAGGGGGCATAGCTAGTAAATCTGTGCTAGCCTTTCCCTGGTGTGTGTGTTTGTGTGTGTGTGTGTGTGTGTGTGTGTGTGTGTGTGTGCATGTATAAATCAAACCTGTAAGTGTTTGTTTGTCAGCTACTTGCTCAGGAACATGAAGCACTGGTTGGACAGAGAGAGAGAGTGCTGATGTTTTGGCTTGGTCACTCAGCTGAGATCTCAACTTTATAGCTGTACCAGTGGGGAGTTTGACTGGGGATCTGGAGAAAGAAGGAGAAACCAGCCCCAGACTGAATATGGATGGACTGAGGCTCTTTGATTACTGTGCCAGTGGTGGGACATCACAGTTAGAACCAGGCTAAGTGCCCTTGTGGGATATTCTAAGCCCAGCCAGCTGTCCTTTTTGAGAATGAAATCCTATACCTTGTGTCTGTAAGGAAAACACCTTAACCATTAACCCAACCCCCAACCTCATTCTTTACTCAAGTTCTTGTTCAGAGTCTGCCTATAATGCCACATTGTCTGCATACAGCAACTTTGTTGATTTGTCCCTCTAACCTATTAGCTAATGTAGTCCATCCTTAGCATAACAGCTGTTGGCTCAAAGCTGAACTCTGATACACACCCAATCCCATTGGGAACCCTGCTGGGAGTCTGAACAGTTTGTACCTGTGTGATTGGATCCTTGTACATAACCTGCTCTAATTCTACTGTTTCTGGGACTTCAAACCATTGCAGGACTGCCCAGATCAGCTTTCTTGGGACCTTATGATTATACTTCCCCCAGTCTAGAATGCCCAAGTTACTCTTTCCTCATGTCAAGTTAGTAACTATCGCTAAAGCAGAACCTTTTGTAGGAATACTTGTGTAGTTCTTTTGTGATTCATCTAGCTGAGGTCAAGACTACTGAAAGGCTGATCTTCCAAGATAAAAAAAGAACTTGGTAGTTGTGGAAGCAGCTGGATCAAACAGAGGGAGAGTAAGATTTTCTAACACAAAATTAAGGTCCCATGCTGAAGTATTTGCCTTTTTGGAAGGTCTCAGATGTATATCCCCTTCAGGAAGTTTCATTAGTAATTGGGATTCTGGGATAGTTAGGGAGTGATAGCTAAAGCATGCACCTTTATAAAGGTATAAGAGAACTCTGCTATGAATAGGTCTGACAGGTAAGCAAGGACTAGAGACACCCTCTGTTGAAAATGGGTCCTGTCTTCTGTTTTAGTGGCAGTAGAAGAACGTTTTCCATTTTGCTATATAAAATTTCTTATACTGGGCTTCTTGGCCTCCCTTGAGATGAGAAGCATGTCGTCAGAAAATGTGAGCCTGGAAAGGATCAGTGCTTCTACATGGTTGAGTGAATGGTTGGTCCCTCTTCTGGGTATGAAGGCTTAGATGATGAGACAGCATAAGCAGTTCCTCACTTGCTATCCTAAAAAGGGAGAGGCAATATTGCCTGAGCTAAAAGGGTGCTATTAAGAGTCCTTTAGACCTTAAGGTTTATCTGCAGCAGCATCAGATGCTGCTGATCTTTTAGGATGGGTGAATGCCCATGTAGTTTGGGTTATTTTGAAACTATAAGCTTTATCCCTTTTTATTAACTATAGTACCCACTTGTCTTGAGTAATGATCTCCCATTGGCCTATAAAGAAGGCCAGTCTGCCCCCAAATCTGTACTAGGAGAAAGAAAGGTTGATAGTTGGAGGTGATTTGGGTGTATTTTTTTTTGGCAAGCAGGGAGGTGCTGTTGTAAGTCACAGCTGCTCCATATGGTTGTCATATTCCTACAGTTCCCAGGTCTGTCTTTACTGTCAGTTTGCCACTTCTGATATTTGCTCTTCTTTCTTTTCTAGGCTTTGTCCAGTTTATTTAGGAGGAAACAGTCAACAAAAGTTTTCTAGTGTAATTTCTGCAACAACTACGTGGTGATAATGAATAATGCTCTTGATGAACTGTATAGTTTTCCCCCTTTTCCTCCAGCATCTTAAATACATACTCTGCAGGGGAAACAAAGTGAAGCTCCTCAACCAGAGAGGCATCCAGGAGCTCAGCTTTCACATGCTCTTGTAAGGGCAGAGTTCTTCTACCAGGTATATATCCTGTGAACAGGCTTTGTAGCAGCTGCTCTGCAATATGTTGCTACAGCACTGTAACATTTTATGGTGTGCTTGGCAACCTGGGAAATGAGGTTACATAAGTCAAGAATCTTCTTTTTCAAGCCATTTATCCCCTCTGCCTTCTGTCTCAGCTGATTAAGCAGACTTCTAGAACTTCATTGGCAGGGTAGTCAAAGTGTGAGTTTTTTCAAATTGGATGAGTATTCTATATGCCGTGTAATTTGCAAGTGGGTAACTAACTGGAGCACACTGGACCCCTTGCTGAAATCAACAGACACCACTGCTGGACCTGTAACAGGATTTTAGTACAGATGTTTGTGGGAGTCATGGGCAGTATAAAACCAGCCTGGCTTTCTGGCAGTAGATGGCTGGTAATCAGACTGCAAACATGCAGAAGAAAATGCATTATCCAGGACTTCTAACACTGGAAATAATGCTCAGGGCTTTGGTTTTAGCAGGCTTGAGAACTGTCTGCATCTGATCTAGGTCTTGGAGAACTCCTTGGCCTCATAGCTGAAAATGTCCTTCATCTTATTAGGGGTAGCTCAGAAGGAAAAATCCTCAGGTGGTGAAGCTGAGAAAAATGTCCTCACTATCAGATACCATATAAGAGGCGGAAGACATCTGGTTCACATAAGCCAGTTTCTCCACATCTTAAACTGGACATTTGATTCTCTATGGGGAGAATGCTTCCTTATTCTTTCAACAGAAGGTATCTCTGACACAGAAGGTTCTTTAGTGGTTGGCTGCCTACATATGAATTCTATTAGTCATGGGCCAACTTGAAAAAACTCCTGAGTAATGACCTAGTAGTTGGGTGGCTGAGACGTAGTGGTGGCTGTGGCAAACTGACTAATAACCATTTGGGCTTCCATATCTTGGGTCTGTGTTTGGGTTTATGGCCAGGCCTGTAAGACTCGGAATGTGGGAGGACTCCCAAGACTTTGATGACATCTTCTTCAACTTCCTCTTGGTCAAATAGTATGAAGATACTGTTCACCCTTTTGTGAATGATAATGCAAAAGTGTCAGCAGACTAGGCCTGTGCAGTGGTCCTGAGCCTGACCAATGACCTGTTTCAACTTATAAAGGAGATCCTTAGGACCAACGGTATAGAGGCCTCCACAGAGGTCATGCCAGATGTCTTGACCAAAGAAGGAATCATGAGTGGGGACTATAATGGTATCTTATTGACACCAGAACCTTCATGCATAAGGGTGCTTTCCAACTCAGAACTGGTAACATCAGACTCTTTAATCATCTTGTTATCTGAGCTGTTCCTTTTTCTTAGGCTAGTTGGAGGAAGATCAGATGAATGTTATGGTGGGTCTAGACTAAACATGAGGTTTTGGTAGGGATACTACTCAAGGGATACTGTCCAATACTTGATTGTCCTCTAATTAAAAAAGGCACACAGGGGACAATTGGGCATCTCCTTCTCTGGACCGAGGCAAAAATTCCACAAGTTGTAGAAGTCTCTATGTGGTGTTTACTTCCTACAACTTAACAAAGCTATTAAATTTTATCCCTGATATTTACAATACAGTACACTCCAAAAACCGTAATACAAAGATAACAAATTCCTCATTTGTGTACTTGCCTATAAGCATTGGTTTCAGGCTAATCTGACTGAATTGACAATGAAACTGGATTGTTCTAGATGCTCATAAAACTGCAACAGGTCCCTTTATACCACCAATAGCAGGATGTAGGTAGATGAGGGAGTCAGCCAGGCCTGGATGGGCCATGCAAGAATCCCTTGAGTCAGTACTGCAACTGCAAGTTACAAAAATCATCTGCTATTGTGATACAACTACATAGAGTTTCCACAATACTGACCTCAGAAAGTGTAAACCTATTAGCCTTACTATTATAATTTATAAAGCCATAGAAAGAATAACTACCAAACTAATCAGCAATGACATTATCAGTCGCAGGTCTACTGACCCAAACTAGCTGGCTTTATTAAATATGGATTCTTTCTACTGAAACTAGTGCACCTCTTTTAGAAAGATTCCAAGGTCATGGGTGAAGAAGGAGTCCATCTGCACTTTGTATAGTGTTCTGGCAAAAGTGTCTGATACTATCCCTCACCCTGGTACAACTGATTACCTGTTTCATTTTGCCATTTTCCCTTATGTAGTCCACAGAATACGCAAGTGGCTCTTTAACAAAGCACATACCATTAACACTGGAAGTACCTTCTCACCACTTCAGTGGCATAGAAAGATAAAGCCTTTACCATGACCAAGATTCAATTAGAGGCTTGGGAAACTGATGGAGTTGCAAGGAGGAATGGGTATCGCTATCCCAGGGAAGACATTGACATGAGCATCTCTCTATGAAGATCCTTGGTGGAGGCTGAGGATATCACTGGGAGGAAGAGGAGTGGTCCTGTAAGGGTGGGAGGAGGACCTGATTGAGCTGCTACAGAGGTGGGGTGATAAGTCATTTATGTACATTGTATGTCCACCTTGGACATAGCCATGTTGCCACTAGGGAGAGGGAAGGACATAAGTAACCCCCCCCCCCCGGAAGGATGCAGAGACAGCCGAGCTTCCCAGAACTCACTTAGGATCTACGACTGACCCCAGCAATACTGGATCAGTCTGAGGGGTAAGGAGATAGTTGGTAGACCCAGCATGGACATGAGGCACTGGGGTGCCAGATCAGTAGAAGTAAAAGAGGGGTAACCCCTCCAAAAACTAGAAGTACCTCCTTGCAGCAAAATAATGTCTTTAATGACATCCCATAAGGCTCTGTCCTGAGCCCTTTACACTTTAGTATCTACTTTACACATAGGCAAGCAGAGGTCAGGGCTGTGTTTAACCAAGTTTGCTAATGTATGCAATGTACAGTATCAATTCCTCCAAGGAAACTTAGGTTCTACAAAAAGGTCTTGGCCTATCTAAATGCCAGGAAATGTAGCACAGTCACCTTCATAAAAAATAATGTCCCCTCTTATGATATAAATGTCACCTCCCTCAAAACTGACAGAGTTATTAGGGGACTGATATCTTTGTAAATAAAGAGCCCTTTTTTACCACCATAGCTCATCTGTGGTTAGGAAATTATGTTTAGCCCCCACTTTTTCTTAGGGGCATCTCTTCTAGATCCAAATATACTACCATTCTAATTAGACTAATCATTAAGGGTAATCCAATATATACCAACTCAAGAGACCCCATTGATACCCAAGTGAGACAACAAGAGACAAATAGACAGACAGACAGAGTTACTGGTTTAGGTAACCTAAGTTATCCTGAAATACTAAAATTCTTGCACCTATACTATTGCATATTCTATGTGGAGAAATGTGTTTATTTTTTCAGGATAAGAGCAATCTTTTTCTTTCCCAACGCCTCCATCTTCACAAAACCAGCTGTGCAGCTAACCCCTTCTCTAAAGTTCAAAACCTCTACTACCACAATAACAATGCATACTAGAGCATCAGGTAACTAATCCAAAAGTATCCCCTGCAATGCCACCAAAGACATCTCTTGGGTCTTTGAAATCAGCCCAGAATGATCAAGGCCTTAGCTCACAGGTTCCAGACTGTGACCAAAAGAGAAAGCCCTAGGGCCCTTCCAAAAAGCTCTTTCACAGTTCCGGCTACAACCAAGTCCAGAGACTACTTATGAGGTAGGAAGGGTTTCCCACAACCAAGTCCAGAGACTACTTATGAGGTAGGAAGGGTTTCCTACTACTCAGCGTACCATGTCTTGGCAAGGTGGATGGGAATAGCACCTTGGTGGATGAAGTCTTGAAATGCCTGCAAGGTGAGGGCTGCTATCACTTCTAGGGTAATGATATGTAATGAGACCTTTGTCTGTAACCATGACCTTCGGATAGTAACTACCATCAAACCTAGGCATGCGGTCCAGAATACCATTAAGGAGCCTAGCCAAAGTTATTGCCCTAAAGCACTATCTAGTTAAGTGACTTGCTGAAGGTCATACACAGAAATGAAGATGTAGGAAATCAAACTCTTTACCACAGAAAGCACATTGTTTATTGCATTTGTCTTCCACACAAACTTCCAGAGGATTATCTGCACTTGATAATGCCCACTATCTACAGCAGAGGCAGATGTGGTGACCACTGCAGTTAGGATGAGGACATGGAATGATCTGCCCAGACACAGGCTGGATTCATGAATCCATCAGCTGATATGATTCTTGTATTTCTGTGAAACTCTGACTGGATAGCCTATGGATCTAGAAAATGATTTTACTGAATTCAGAGTTTCTGTTTTAAAACCCTCATATGGTAATGGGCATTGCGTGCCACATAAACCGATGCTGCCATGAATTTTATGACCAGAGTGGTTTTGCAGAATTTGAGTGACTGCCAACAGAATAAAAGGAATTTTGTCTGATGGAACTCTTAACAAGCCAGAGTGTCCATCTTGCATGCAATGAATGTGATAGACTGGGCATCAAATGGGACTTCAGAATACTCGCACTTATCTCTAAAATCTGAAGCACTGGTAAGAGATAATTCTTAATTTGTCCAGGTAAGCAAACATCCTGAGTCCATCCACTCTAAAATGAGCTACTACAACTGCTATGCATTTATTGAACACATTGACAGCTAAGGTGAGACAAAATGGATGTTTGTTTGTTTGTTTATTTATTTATTTATTTATTGCATTTGTTTACAGGGAAAGTCCACTGGGCCTAAAAGAGCCCATCTTCAGTGGAGGCCCAGGGAGAAAAGCTCCGACAGGAACACAGATACAGAAAATATTAAACATTAATTGGTACAAAAGTAGATACAGTGTTACAAACAGTGATTACAGTAATATATACAGCAAGCATACATAAAAGCAGGAATTTTGTTGGTTGCCAGATGAATTCAATCAGAGATGTATAAACAGAGATATATTAATAAGCATTACTGTACCAGTATCAACAAGTGATAAAAATAATTATGGAGAAAATATCATCAGTCAGCAACATCAAGAAGCAAAGGAGTTTATCATATAAAGAGAAGGAGGAGGTTAGGTTATAGACCAGGTACATAGCCCGCAAGAGTTGAGATGATTTTTCAGTATTTGTTTGAAGGTGGTGGTGCTGCCTGTGTTTCTTATAGAAGCTGGAAGTGAGTTCCATAGTTTAGTAATGGTGAAGGAATACAGGAGTTAACCAGCAGGTAAGGTGGGCTTTTCTACTTTTAGAAGTAGATGATTTTCAGACTTTAGTTGCCTGCTAGGTTGGTACTGGGTGAGTAGTGTTGAGACAGCAGGACAGTCTGTGGGTCTGTAGATTATTTTGTGCACTGTAGTTAGATGGGTGAAGCTAAGAAAGTGTTGGTGCCTGTAGAGCATACCAAGCTTTTGGTGTGTTTTTATGATGTTATTGTTTAAGTGTAGGTCAGAGTTAAGGTTTACATCTATAATAATGCCTAATAGTTTAATGTGTGGAACAACTTCTATAGTGGTATTGTCCTGGCTTGTATAGTAAAGAGTTTTTTTTATCTAGGGAGTGGTTTTCTTAGGGGTAAAAAGTACTAGTTTAGTTTTTTTTTCAGATTTAGGGCAAGATGATTGTTACGCATCCAATATTTAGTAGAGGTGGGGGCATTCTGTGTGATTTGCTGGAGTTCAGAACAGGAATTTGCAGTGCATATTATTGCATACTGAATTACTGAGCACTGTGGGAGAGTGGAGTGAAAGTTGTTAATAATGATGCTAAATAAGACAGGACCAAGTATGGAGCCTTGGGGTACTCCTTTGGAAGTACTGAGGAAGGGAGAGTAAGATTGTTGCCATTTGGTAGATTGCTGCCTATTGGAGAGATAGCTACTGAATCATTGTAGGGTAGGTGGGGAAATGTGGAAGGTGGATAGTTTGGAGAGGAGGATGGTGTGGGAAATGATATCAAAAGCTTTGGAGAGGTTTAGGAAAAGAGAAGCGATTATTTTGCCAGAATCCCATGCCTGGTTAACTGTATCTAGGAAGGAGAGGAGGGCAGTAGTGGGTCTGTGTCCTGGTCTGAAACCATGCTAAGTGGGTGACAGAATATGGTTTTCAAGCATGTGGTTGAGGATTTGGGCATGGATGCATTTTTCCAGTATTTTAAAGAGGGGTGAGAGAATTGATATGGGCCAAAAGTTTGTGGTGTCTCTGTTGGTGCTGCCTTTGTGTAAGGGGAGAATGAATGCTTTTTTCCAGATGTCTGGGACTAGAGATTCTTTAATCGATCTGTTAATGAGTATGTTGATGGGATAAGCTATACAGTTTGCAGCTAGCTGCAGAAAGTGTGGGATTATATTGTCAGGGGCCAGAGTACAGGGTTTTAGATTAAGTAAAAATTATTTTTATTGTGACGGTGGGTAAGGGTATGTTGAAATGGTATGTTGAAAATGACTGGCTCCTATGCAAAAGTGCAAGAGTCTCTGAAACTCCTTTGGAATCTTGATATGTAAACAGGCACCCTGGAGGTACAAAGAGCACATCCACCCTGATTTTACATAGGCTGCTCAGAGGAAATATGGGTCTGAAGTTTTTTTTTTTTACTGCAAAGAACCTTGAGTAAAAGTCTATCACTCACTGGTCAAGTGGGATTCACTTGGATTGTTCTTTTTGCATGATACTTAGACTCTCCTTTTTTCCTGCAACTTTTGGCAGGGTGAGACATTAGGCTGGGGATAGGACTCCTGTCTAGGAAAAAGGGAGTTCTTTAATCTCTTGAATTTCTAGTCCTGAACCATTTGTCCCAACTGAAGGCCATCCACATGAGACAAGCAGAGGGACTGTTAACCCCTGGCTGCCTCCAGAGTGAAACAGTCAAGCAAGCTCTCAGCCAGAGACCATTGGCCTTCAGATATGAGAACACAATACCCCTCAGTTGTTATGGTAATTCAGACAACCACTGGATTGTGGGCCATTTTGAATGTTGCCATGATCTCTGCAGTCCTTTCCATTTCCACTGCTGTCTTTGTCTAAAAAATATCTGACACAGACTCTTTTGTGTTCTAAAAAATGTACACGTGGGTACTGAAACTTAAATTTGACAGTAGTGAAGATCTTGAACTCTGTTTTTTTCCAACTTGGCTTTAACTTTCTAACAGTCAAGCAAGCTCTCAGCCAGAGACCATTGGCCTTCAGATAGGAGAACACAATACCCCTGAGTTGTTATGGTAATTCAGACAACAACTGGATTGCGGGCCATTTTGAATGTTGCCATGATCTCTGCAGTCCTTTCCATTTCCACTGGTGTCTTTGTCTAAAAAATATCTGACACAGACTCTTTTGCGTTCTAAAAAATATACACGTGGGTACTGAAACTTAAATTTGACAGTAGTGAAGATCTTGCACTCTGTTTTTTTCCAACTTGGCTTTAACTTTCTAACCAAAAAGCAGGGGTCCATCAAATGGGAATCTAATGAAATTGGTCTTAGCATCTTTAGCAAAATCCTTGAAGTGACGTGATACATAATGTCCACTAGTTATGCTGGTGCCTGCTGCCAAGGCTGAACCATCTATTGTAAGAGAGCAAGGTGTATGGTCAGAATGGAGATGCGGCACATGGTTGATATCTGAGACAGTAACAGTTTCTTTTGCTCACCATTAGGGAACCATTCCAAAGTTTGGCAAGTTTCTTTAGCCAAGTTCCACTGGAATCTCAGCATATGAATAATATTGCTTACTTCCTCAAAGAAAACATGAAGAATAAATAAATTCACTTCCTTCAGCAGACCATGGCACATTACACTATTTGACAGATAGACCAATGAGCATGTTGTAAGGCAGCCATAATGAAGTCCACCTCCAGGCTACTAGCTAGTCCATTCTAGTGTTTAGGAGGCCAAAGGATCCTGCCTGGTGCCTCTAGTATGGAGGCTGCCAGGTCTGGGTTATGCCAATCAGTAAAAAATCATTAGATAAACCATTCTGTCAGCTGAGAGCCACCAAACAGGCAAACTTAGGCAACCAAAAAGCTTCCATCAGTATACACCCGGGATAAGAGTTAAAGCTCCCAGCTTAACATGAATGATTTCAAGGATGACTTGAAACTTGTGATCATCAGATGAAGACTGTGAGGATATCATCTCTTTATTCTTGTTTACATCTGGAGAGGAGCACTCAGGGAGATAGTCTATATGCTTTCTCTTACAGTTAGCCTTCCTTGCCATCCTCAGGAAAAGAAAATTCTGGTCAGGAAGAGGATGGCAATGTATGCCGCCAGATGAGCTGTTATTAAATGGAGTAGGCCCCACAGTTCCAGTGCCCCTGAGAGTGGAAGGGGGAGATGGCCATCAATACAGGTATAGCTGTGATTTCACAAGGGCAATGGTTGAAGTCTTTGTCAATGGGAACTCATGCCAGATAGCCTACATCATTAGAGTTGGCATCAATGTCAAAAAGAACTGCCTAGCTTACAGGCCAAACCAAGGATATGAAGGCCAGAGAGGTCTTGATCTCAATTACCAATTGCTCAGTTAACATTGACATCAAAGCAAAGGTGCTTGATGCTCAACATCCATTCTCAAAAAGTAAATTCTTAATGGAATGGTCAAGCCCTACACAGTAAGGATAAATGCTGTCCCTGAAACATGGATCTTCAGTGCCCAAGAATTCCTCTGCATCAAGGAACTCTAGGATCATGGATCCTGCACTGATGGTGGTGTAAACATTGGAAAGTTTAAGATCAAAGGATGTAGTTTCAAGACCTGGACCACAGTGAACCCATTACAAGTTCACAGACATCAACTTGTGATATTAAGGCCTCTCACCCATCTTCTGTTCATGGGTAGTAACATGGACAGTACTCATAAAGGAAAATCTGGATCCTATAGCAATAAAATCTGGCAGGAAATGGATTCTACCTACCCCAGTGTTTGGAATGAGAGAGACCTGGACTGACATCTGGTTCATTGATAAAAATGGCTGTCACATTTTGCTGTAATCCAAATTAATGGCAATACAATGTCTAGATCTGACTGACCCTACTGAGTGTGGTCTAGGAGTTCAAAGCTCTGACTCAGAGCACGGATGCTATGCTACTGTGTCTGAGCTTGTGAGGGAGTATCTGTAAACACTATTAGTCTAGCCAGATGATTAGAACCCCTAGTCTTGCTTTCTTAAGGGATACAGAAGGACTGGACTATGAAGGAGCCATTTTCTTTTTGGTCTTGATATATTCTATAGGCAGAAGCAGCAGGAGAACCTCCAACCACTTCAGGTTCAGAGGTGGAATTTTGGGGAGGTTCAATCAGTCCCTATGGATGTCTTAAAGGAAGCACACATTTCATATACTTCTGTAAAATGAACTTCCCAAACCATTTTAGATGCTTGACATATTTGTCAGTGGGTGAGTTCTCATTCTGTATTTACATTACCTTCTTTTTTCAGTCATAATGCCAAACAGTGACTGCTACAAAAGGGAGACTGCACTATGACTACCGGGTAAACCTGGAGCATTTTCCAGAACTGGACTAAGTCCTGCTGGGCTTAGTCCTACTAGTAAATAGGATGGACCACTAATTTCAGTTCATATACACATACACAGACATTTCTTTTTTTTTTACTTTGAACTGAAGTTAAAATAATAAATAACAAAACCAAAAAAAAAAAACAAAGTAAAAAAAAAGTCTTGCTATCTATTAGGTTGCCATCATGCCACATGATCCTGCAAACATGCACATGTCATCCTGCAAACCAAATAAAGGAGATCTGACAATACATTACTGTGAGAATGCGTGTTTGAGCTAAATGCTGTTTATCCAACTAAGAACAATGCAATGACTTTATCACTGAAAGCCAATTTCAGTGAATAGGTGGTATTGTTCCTTCTCCACTATTCTATGACTGCAGAGTTGATAAACATAAGTTGGGTGTGGGGTATCCCTACAATAGAAACATGCAGGGGGTGCCCCCTGCCAATAAAGCTTAAAGTCCTATTCACTGAAAGTTGCTTTCAGTAAATTTTTTTCCTGCTTTGCCCATTGGACAACTAACGATCAATAAATAATCATGAATTCAGTATTGTAACATAAAAATGTATGCTTGCTTGGCTCCAGCATCAAACTAAACGATTTTCTAACTAGGTATGGAGCACTATTCATTTGCAAAGGACTGCAGGGAGGTGTCATGTCTAGATCTTACCTCCAAGCAATGGTCTTTGTTAACAATGGTCCAACTTACATCTGGGTTTATGAGAAACCTAATGCTATTCTCTCCATAAATAGCACTATCATCTTTGTAAAGCTGTTTTTGTTTACTCCTGGTAGCTTGGCTGAACAGCTTGTTACCAAAGCAGTTTAATATTGAGCTCTTTAGCTAAATAGCACATGCACTGCTGGTGCACATCTTGTATGGTAATTAGAAAGCTATACAGAGATTTGCTGTTATGCTTAGATGTGCAAATGCAGGTCTTTTAGAGATAACAGCAAAAATCAAGTTCCAAATTGTGTAAGTGGCAAAAAACATGCAGGGTCTGAGGATGTGTGTACTAAAGTAGTGAACATGTTATACCATAGTATGCAAGCACAGACATTCCAGCATGTCAAATTCTGATGAAAAAAGATGACAAATTTATACTGCTGGAGAGGGAAATATGCATCCAAGGACTTAAACATAACATCAAAATTAATTCTGTTAAGCTTTTAGTTAGAAAATCGTTTAGTTAATAAAACTTGATACGATTTTTAAAAGGAAGTTAATTCATATTTCATAATTAGGTGATGAATGAGATGAAGAGAAAAAGGTTAATGCCTAGTTTATGGATTTTATTAAGGCCTTTTTATAGTACTTCACAGATAAGGACTTTATTAAGGCCTTTTTATAGTACTTCACAGATAATGACTTTATTAAGGCCTTTTTATAGTACTTCACAGATGGTTAATTTGGAAATGGAAAAGTTTGGGTAGAGTTTGAGGCTACAGAAGTGATTGACAGAGATTGTATATATGATTATAATTGAAGTACTAATGGATTTTAAGGGTAAGCAGTTGAGTGCCATAAGGGTCAGTTTCTAGTCCTATTCCTCAATATATCTATATATTCAACATATCCTTTTGATTAAACCACCATATCCTACATTTATGGATTGTACAAAGGGATGGGATAGTGGTACATGGTAAAAGAAGTGGATGTGTAGTGGATAGTTCAGAGTTAATACTGGAAAATGTGAGGTAGTGCATAAAGATAAATTCATATCAGGCAATTAGGAAATAAAGGTTATTAGGCAAAACAGAAAGTTTATTAATTACTTCTATGTCTCACTACACTAAGATGCTGAGTTTCTGGTTATGGCCTCATGGAGTGGACACTGTTTGGGACTAATCAGGAAAGGTGATATAGAGAACGTACAAGGAGCATCAACTGGAAAGATTAGGGGGGGTGGAAAATCTCAATTACGATGAGGCTGCATAGTTTAAAGCTGTATACCTTAAAAGATAGAAGAGAAGAAGACTGTGACACAGACTGCCAGAATAGTGGAAGGTCAGGTAGCTGGGATTATTGGAAAGATTAAGGATATGTGTGGTACATTGGTTCAAGATGTGCAATTGTAAGGGGAGTATATTTAAGTCTGTCTACAAATTTTTACTAAAAGAGTGGTAGAGAGTGGGGAAAATACATTTTAATGTGATCTCTCAAAGAAACATGAGGGTTTGTAAGAAAGCTTGGGACACACACAAGATGGATGCTTAATAAAGGAAAGGAGGGTACTTTCTTCATTACCTGCATGAATAATTGCACTAGATGACTCTGCTGAATTTTCAGTGTATTTCTTTAGCCTGCATGCCAGCAATAGAATACAAGTGGTCATTGAAGAGCATGAAAAGTTTTGCTGAGAGCATAACCACATTTAAAAAATGCACTTTGCGGTCTAGTTTTAAAAGCATAATCACCTCTGCGGGGAGAAAGGACAGCAATATGCTAATTATACAGTTTTAATGACAGATTCCTCTTTAAATGGCACACTTAAAGACAGGTTTTTGTTGAAAGGTATGTTTACTGCTTGTAGTACGACAGGGAAGATGGGACAAAATAAATTATTCATGATAATGAAACACTAAAGAGAAAAAACCTTTAGTGATCAAATATATTAGACGAAAAACTGGTGAGGCAGGGTTGAAATTTAGAGGTATGCAAGGTAATCACCATAATATAATGTCTTGAGGAAAGAAACATGCACTAATACATAAGTATAACTTCAAACATCAGTTATGTGGCCAGTGTGAATTTTTACAACTTTGCAGCTCTCCAAAACCACACTGATGCCAGTCATGCGCTATAGCCAATCTGGCAATGGTTGATAGAATCACCCACTATAGACATTTTTACACACCATCACCAGTTCTTCATATATAATAAACTGATTTTCTCCTTGCTGCTGTTTGCCTACTTTATATATAATATGTGTAAACACATGCACGCATGTCTGTGCACACACCCCTATATGCAGGTGTACAAAGTACAACCCAGCCTACATGTATCAACCACTGACATGGATCCCAAAATAGGGAAGGTGTGTTGAGCACAAGAACTAAATCTGCTCTTACTGAAAGGATTTCGCATAAAAGAACTAGCATCTTTTAGGAAAGATTTCTCTAACACTGTAATAAATGGGCTGTGGAAAGGGAATATGAAATTTACACCACGCTTGGCACCCATGTCTTTTATGGACAGAGATAGCTTATAAATGGCTAGCCCTCAATGTCCTATAGGACATCATTATTCTTTTGGGAAAACTTGGTTAGGCTTAAGAAGGCCCCCTGGGTCATTAGTCTAGTAACAGTCTATGAATCTATAATTTTTCTAACCACTGGTAGTTATGCAGACAGGTTATGAAAACATCCCATGCAGAGCTTCCTTACCAAAATCTTCCCTGCTTTTACACTGGGTACCGAATGTAAAAAGCTTTGTGAATGCATTGACATTTTTTTCAATACAAAGTTTATCAGATAAACGAAAATATCAATGCTTTAGTTCAGGTTATTTGTTAATCAGGTAAGTGAATATGTCTTTCTCAGATCATTTCACTCCCACAAGAACAGTGTGTGTGTGTGTGTGTGTGTGTGTATTATATAGCTATGTATTTCTCTACACATATATAATATACATTTATGGGTGTACTGAAACACACAAACTGTCAAATGTCATCCAGACTCTGCTACACTTTGCTGTGAAGGAAAGGTTAGTTTGCTGTTATTTTTTGTATTTCTGTATTGCCTTTCTATATTTTGAATACTGTAGTTTGTTTTCTTTATCTTGTGTTTTGCTTGCATTCTGTTCTAACAGCATATTAAAACTTCAAAAGAGACCACAGCTCTCTCTGTTCTGAGTCAGGCAGAATTTTGGCAGAATTTTTTCCCTCCCTCCCACCCATTTAAGTTGTCTTGTTAAATACCACTGTCTTTCTAGTTGCCCGCCTCTTATGTTAATCTGACCATATATCTCATTTCTCTCTACTTTCACTGGCTTATGTGAGTAATCACAAAACCATCACTTTTGAAATCCCACCCCTTCAATTATTTAAATTTATTGGCCATCCTACAGTATTTCATAGCACCAAAATACAAAAGTAACCACCCCTTTCAGTCCATCTTACTGTTTTAAAAATAGTAACTCTCCACTAAACCTTAACTTTTTAAACAGGTAAAACTCAAGTTACCTACTTTCATATCTAACTTCTCTAGTGCACACTGCAGAGTGCATTCTTTTCAATCTTACCTTTAAGCATCCCTGTTACTAGCACTTTCTCTAATACCTAAAAAGATCATCTCTACTTGACTCCAAGTAGACTTTTCTCTATCTGTTAAACCTAGCACTTGCTCCTACAGTACTTATTACCTTGATACGGCACTCTTATAGATAGCACCCCAAAAGGCAAACCCCATTTCTCGGTCACCCACGTCCCGCGGAATCTCTTTTAAAGTTTTTTGTCTAGTCCTTCTAGCATGTCGAGGGATCAGTTGCTTGTGTCCTCTCCTGCTCAGCTGGTGAACCTGGGAATATTGAGGCAATGTTACAATTGCCTCATGTACACAGACAACCCTCTCCTCCTCCCACAAAACACAAATACATGCGAGAGATGCAACTATACGGCCAAACTGGAGGCTGAACTCTCTCAACATAGGACTGGCAAGACCAGTCAGGAGGAGAAGGTTACCACACACACTATAGACCCAGTCTCACATAGTACCATCACAACCTCAAATCATACACATAAACACACAAAGACATACTCGGCTCTGATCAAAAATCTACCAAAACAGCAGAGGCCACCAAAGCAGACACCCAAACAACCACCACCTCAGAACACAACACCTGCAACACATAGACCTCACAGTCAGAGTGTCAAACAGTCACAGCCCTTAAGGCCAAACACAATGCCAGACACACTAGTCATTGGTGACTCCATAGTCAGACACACTGACGTCCCGCTCACCAGACTGAGTAAGGAGAAGGTCACAGTAAGCTGCCTGTCAGGCGCTAGAATCCGCCACATAACGCAAGCACTCAGGTCTCTCAACAGCAGGTACAAATACGACTCAGTCATTGTCCACGCTGGTGTAAACGACCTGAGACGTACCTCCTTGGACTACATGAAAAGAGACATTGAGGAGCTCTCTGATTATGTAGCCCAGGCAGGTATGACCCTGACCTTGAGCAGTATCCTACCTTCACCAAGAATGATGCCACAATACAGAGATAAGATGATCAGCTTTAACAATTGGCTTAAACTCTGGTGTCATTCAAAGGGGATCCAATGTCTGTCTGCCTGGGATGACATGCTGGACAAGCCACGCTGCTTCGCAAGGGACGGCTTGCACCTGTCACCCTGGGATTCGGATATTGGCAAAGGCTCTTGCCACCCCATAGTGCCTTTTTAGGCAAGGCTCAAATTCTAAACCTACCACCCTAGAACACAAAAAGGAAAAAACTAAGGGTAATGCTGCTCAATGCCAGAAGTCTAAATCTCAAAATGCACGACTCGAGGCCCTTCTCAGTATGGAGAACATCGATGTCTGTGCAGTGACAGAAACCTGGTTCAAGGCTCCTGAGAGCACCCCAGCACTATCAGGTTTTACCTCTTATCATGCGTTCCGCCCCAAAATCCGGACAATACCAAGAAAGGAGGTGGGGTATCCATATTCATCAAAGACACCCACACCTCAAGACTGGTGGCAACGCACGATGCATCGGAGACCATCCAGGTGCAATTAACCATAGGCAAGACTGCTCTACAAATTGTAGCATGTTACAGGCCACCCTCACAAACTCAGGAACCTCACATGGCCTTCCTGAAAACACTAGAGGGATAAATGTATCACCAAACACCATCATACTAGGTGACTTCAATTACCCTAATATAGACTGGGAACACTACTCAAGCCCAAACACCCTAGCCCAAAAGTTCCTGGAATTCATAAACTCAAATGCCATGGAACAACTAGTCACCATCCCCACAAGAGGAGAAAACATACTTGATCTCATCATCACGAACATGGGAGCACAATGTTCAACACCGAAGTATACCCCTCACTGGTGAGATCAGATCACAACTAATCTCGCTGGAGGTCCTCATCCCACCCCACCTGAAATAAAAAGACCACAGTAAAGAACTTCTCGAAGCCGACTTCACACTTCTAAAGACTAGTGTGGTCTCCTTTAAGGCCCCGAGCCGGCAGAAAACAGTACTCAAGCCGCTGAATCACTTACAAATGCCTTCTACCAGCACCTGCAGGACTGCATGGATAAGGCAATCCCAAGCAAAACAAAGACTCTTTGTACCAAAGGCAAGCGTCCAGTCTGGTGGACCCCAGCCATAAACAAACTCTACAACAAAAGGAGGAAGCTACTACAAGATAGAGCAAAATCCTTAAAAGGTAAGACACCCTTGATCACTATAAGTAAAAACTAAGAGCTCTCATAAAATCATCCAAAGCAAATTTTGAGAGAAAAATAGCTAAAGACTCAAAAGACAATCATAAGGCCTTCTTTAGCTATGTTAGAAACCTGGGAGGAAACTCCCAGATATGCTCAGAACTAGTTCAAAATGATGTGAAGATTACTGATCCTACAGACATTGCTAACATACTGGCTGACAGGTTCAGTGCAAACTTCTCCCCTCCCCAAAAGGAGAGATATCTATACCAAGCGATTGCAGCCCCCAAACATCTCCAACGCCCAAGTGAGAACTGCTCTCTCCAAAGCAAAAACACAGCATCCATGGGACCTGATGGTGTCCCCGGCTGTGTGCTCCACGAACTCAACGAGGAATTAAACCCACAGCTAGGACAGCTGTTTAATCATAGTCTTACCTCTGGATACGTACCCAGGGAGTGGCGCACTGCAACTGTGGTCCCACTTCACAAAGGCGGTGCCTCCACCGACCCTGGAAATTACCGGCCCATTAGCTTGACAAGCCTTATCTGCAAAGCCATGGAGAGGATCATAATGGACCTCATAAATAAAGACATAGGGAATTTGCAGACTTTGGATCCATCCCAGTTTGGCTTTGTCAAAGGCAGATCATGCCTTCTAAACTTGTTTGACTTTTTCGAAACAGTCACCAAAGCCATTGATGAGGGAAAGGCAGTCCATACAGCCTACCTCGATCTGGCGAAGGCCTTCGATACAATACCCCACTCGGGTATCATTGAAAAACTCATCAGCTTAAATGTTAACCCATACATCACAAGATGGGTTGCAAACTGGCTGAGTGACAGAACCCACAGGGTCAGAGTTGCTGGCGCCATGTCAGACTCAAAGCCTGTCACAAGTGGTGTACCACAGGGCTCAGTCCTGGGCCCACTCTTGTTTGGCATCTACTTTTCCAAGTACAAGCAAACACAGGAGGGTTATGGCTGACAAAGTTTGCAGATGACTGCAAACTGGGCCATAGTAGAAAACACATCTGACACAGATATCCTTCAGAAGGGTCTCACAGAAACGGATAACTGGTGCCAGAGCCATGGCCTAAAGTTAAATGCCAAAAATGCATAGTCATACCCTTCGAAAAAACAAGGTTACCCCTAGCTACCAAATAGGTGGCAATCCACTGAGCACAGAAGAAGTTATCAGGGACCTGGGGACCCAGGTTGATAGTAGTCTGTCATTTGACACCCATGTAGCTAAAGTAGTTAGGAAGACCTTCTACATTGCCCACCTTATCATGAAGGGATTCTCATCTAGATCAAGGGAGGTCATAGTCTCCCTATACTCATCACTCATCAGACCAATGATTGAGTACAATGCCCCATTCGAATGTATCTGACCCGACACTTGCAGCAGCTGGAGAGGCCACAAAAGTTCCTCACCAAAAGGATAAAGGGTCTCAAACATCTGTCCTATGCTGCCCGACTGAAAGAACTCCAGCTCTATTCAGTCGCCACCGCTTGCTCAGAGGTGACCTTTGCCTAACATACAAGGCCATGTCAAACCCAGATTTGATGAATATGCTTCACCTCAAAAATCTAGATCCGTCAGAGTCACAAGGGCGGAGACTTAAACCTCGACACGGCTATTAATAGGACGTGCTGGAGGGATAGATTCATCACCCAAAGACTCCCTATGCTGTGGAATAAAATCCCGGTATATGTGAGGCAGAGCACCTCGCTGGCCTTGTTCAAGAGAAATCTTGACCAATGGATGGGAGATCGCAGATATACCCCAGGGATTACCTCAGTGTCACTGCTCAACAGAGGCACAGCAAAATAATGGGTATAGTTCCCCATACTAAAGGGGTGGCGTAAGCCACAAAACTATGGGCTAGGCTTGTAAATGCCCTCGGGCAGATAGCCTAGTATGAACCTATGAACCTATGAACCTATGTTGCAAACATCATCACATTAAAACCGACAATCGCAATATCAATATCCAATGCGTATGTTCAGAGAACAACCTTGGAACATGTAAACATTACAACAGTGTTTCTTGCAGGGGCTGAGCCCCCCTTGTACCCTGAAATGTCTGCTAATTATATATACTAACTCAGAGATGGCACAATTGCTGGGGAAGGGGCATAATCCCCTATGACAAAGACTGTGCATTTCATACACCTAGTGATCATCTGTTTTGTTGACCAAAATATGTCGACAAAACAGATGATGACTTAAGCAACACTTGACTAAATCAAGTCCAGATATATATATATATATATATATATATATATATATATATATATATATATATATATGTGTGTGTGTGTGTGTATATCTATATATATATATATATATATATATATATATATATATATAAAAATATATATGTGTGTGTGTGGGTATATATATATATATATATATATGTGTAAATAGAGAGAGATAGATTTGTAATTAATAATTCAGTTTGTCAAATGTTCATTTTGAAGACAGGCTGAATGGTTTGATAATTATATTGAGTGCTTATTTTGTCAAATGTGTGATGACCTTGACTGTATGCAGTCAAGGCATGTGTGGGTTTGGGATACTAATTCCAAATGTCATTGGGGTGGCAGTCATTGTGAGTATTTGCTGGTTAGGGTTAGAATAAGAGCTAAGAAAGGGCACATATTTACCATTGTTAATATGTGTGGTGTGTCAGAGCCTGTTTTTGATATTGGTAGTGTTATGGAAATGTTTTTTCTAAGGTAAGGTGCAAGATTAGACCTAGATATCTTGTCAGTTCAAATGTA
The DNA here is from genome assembly GCF_019279795.1 of Protopterus annectens. Classification (NCBI taxonomy): domain Eukaryota; kingdom Metazoa; phylum Chordata; order Ceratodontiformes; family Protopteridae; genus Protopterus; species Protopterus annectens. The sequence continues at coordinate 1,275,609,808 of NC_056726.1, read as the reverse complement.
AGTACTAGGCTAGCTGACCTTGTGTGCCATTTTAAACCCAACTAATTTCTCTCAAAGATGTAAATCAAACTTTGTGCCTTATGTCTGTGAGGTAAACACTTTAACCATTATGCCACTCCCCAAATCCCTCATCATCATTCTAGGAGATATAGTAATACCAAACAGCCGAGATGACCTTTGTTACTGCATACCACATAATGAAAAAAATCTTATATTTATCTAACTTATTATTGACAAGAAGTTATATATACTGTTTTCTCTCAGTTTAATTTCTCCAAGTATTTTGGTTTTCTAATACAATGACGGGAATGGACCGCATTCCTAAATGTATGATTAAAGTTCACGAAATTAGTATTGTTTCAATTTTTTATTGTAGCCAAAAGTGCTCTTTGCAACACACGCAATGTGCCCAGAACTGAGTCCTTCTTCAGTTTATATGGAGTTACATGTATTGGTAGCATATCTAAATAGGACTGTAAATTTTTTTTTGTGAGACCCATTGCTCCTACTACTATTAGAACTGTCTGAGTAACCTTCTTCCTCATTGCCCTTGTTTCTGCCTCCAAATCCTGGTATTTTATGACTTTGTGCCTCTATGTATGACACTGTAAACACGGAGTGCAGCAATTTCAATGATTGATGCTACTTTTGTCTTCTTTTCGTGGACTATTATATCTTATTTTCTCACATCAGTTTTGTGAACTGTTGGTAAAAGGCGATCCCATGTAATACCCCTCTCAGTTCATTCGGTCCTGTGTTGGGCTGCTGCTCTCGCTCCCGTTGCTCCCCAGATTGCCTTCCCCCTTCTTCACTGAACAAACAGGAGATTCCTCCCAAAGAAAAGAAGACCGTGGACAGTCCACTTGAACCATAGTGACTTGTTTTCTGAGACCCTTTCTCTCCTGCTAAGGAGACGCAGTTTGCTCCCCAGATTGCCTTCCCCCTTCTTCACTGAACAAACAGGAGATTCCTCCCAAAGAAAAGAAGACCATGGACAGTCCGCTTGAACCATAGTGATTTGTTTTCTGAGACCCTTTCTCTCCTGCTAAGGAGATGCAGTTTGCTCCCCAGATTGCCTTCCTCCTTCTTCACTGAACAAACGGGAGATTCCTCCCAAAGAAAAGAAGACAGTGAACAGTCCACTTGAACCATAGTGATTTGTTTTCTGAGACCCTTTCTCTCCTGCTAAGGAGATGCAGTTTGCTCCCCAGATTGCCTTCCTCCTTCTTCACTGAACAAAACAGGAGATTCCTCCCAAAGAAAAGAAGACCGTGGACAGTCCGCTTGAACCATAGTGATTTGTTTTCTGAGACACTTTCTCTCCTGCTAAGGAGACACAGTGTATGTAATCTCTTGCACATGTTCTTTTATATTTATATCCACTACCTAACCTTGAGCAGCACTCTACCTTGGTGCGTGTGAGAGCAGCCTACCACTGGTCCCTGCACAGGCCCCCCATCTTCCTTGGTTTTTTTTTTCAGTCTCCCCCCCTAATTGCCTCTAGCTAATTCTCTTCACCCAGCTTAGTGGTGGAACTCTGACTGTACCTCCCTCCTTTTCCCACTAGGTGGCAGTATTACTCCAGACTAAAGTACTGCAATTAGTCCTTTATCCCTGCTCCTCTAACTTTCCCTGCTTAGAAGTATTCACTACCCGACCCCATAGAACCTATAATCATCATCTCCATACACCTATATTCTTACTTTCAGAGTGTATCTTAAGAACCAAACTCAAAACCCCTAGTATAAACAATAAAACTATTTCAAACACTTACCTACACCCTGGCTTTTGTTCTTCTTCCCTGCCTCAGGTCATTGATTGTTTTCGGGCCTTCCGCCTCCTTGGCTCTTCCCGCTCTGTTCGCCCTACGGGCTCACTCCGCTCCCCTACCCTGCCCCCAATTTCCACCCTCCCCCAGTGCTTCTGCATTTATTCCCCCACTTCCAACCACTCCCTCTACTCCATCCAATCCGAACACACCTTACCCGCCCCTTCCTCCTCCCCTTTCCTCTATTGATCACTCCCTCAAACTCCTATTACCTCTTTACCATCTTTCTCTATCACCTCCAGCCTCACTCCACTACCATACCCTCTCTGCCTTCCAAATTCATTCTCCTCTCTTCCTTTACTTTCCTTCTATTATACCTATATCAAATCTCCTCCTATACTGATTCCCATTTAGACTCACCACCATTCACGCCACATCACCTCCTCGCTTCTCATTACCACAACATCTCAGCTTCTTTATTTCACTCCCACCCTATCCTTCTCTTAAAAATAAAACATTTCCCAACCTCTAATATGAACTTCAAAATGAAACCTAATCCTTACTACTCTCTTCCATCAAAATTCAAACCTAAAAAACACATCCCCCATCCCTCTTACATTAAGCTATCAGGCAATATTCACCCTAACCCTGGCCCTAACTCTTCTCCCACTAATCTCCCCCACTCCAACAACAAACCTTCTAACAAAAACTTCAAATTTCTCTCTATTAACGCCCAAAGCTTAAAAAATAAATTAACCCTCTTCCATGCCTGGCTCAACCATTATTCTCCTGACATAGCTGCTATCTCTGAAACCTGGCTAAAATCCCACATTACTGACACTGAATTCCTGCCTCCAGGATTTCACTGCCTTCGATCTGACTGACCAAATAAAAGAGGTGGTGGAGTCGCACTAATATACTCCAATCTCCTGTCCATAACTCCTTACACCAACCCATCCCTTCTTTCAACAACACTGAAATTGTAATTGGCCTTCTAAAAATAAACCAACATAAAAGCATCTGCATCATTTGCCTATATATCCCCCCAGGCAACAATACTAATACTCTGGAATACATCCTCTTTTGGACTTCCTCTAATATTAACCTAAAAACCTTCATTTTGGGTGATGTAAATATTGACTGGGGTAAAATAAATAACACCAATCCCTCAGTAGCCATCAACCTATTCAAATTCACCCAACTTACTAACTCTATTACTCGGCCCAACAAAACAAATCCCCCCGGCTCTATACTTGACTGGATCCTAGTATCTCATCCTAATAAAATTGTAAAATCAGGCATTTCTCCTGACCCATTAGGAGACCATTTCCCTGCTTTCGCAATTCGAGCAACTCCCTCCTCCCCTCCTCCCCTCACTCTCACCAATACATTCAAATGCGTAACCTATCTAACTTCAACCCCACTTCTTTCTCTGACTCTCTAAAACTAATTAACTGGAACCCCCTAAAAACACTACCTTTAGATGAAGCTGTTGACTTCTTCAACTCTGCATTCTTAACTGTCCTTAACTCCCAAGCCCCTATTAGAACAAAAAGAGTCAAAACAAATAGCTCCCCCTGGCTCTCTAATGACACAAAAAAGCTAATGCGACAGAGATAAAACTTGGAAAGCCCACCTTAAACTCAAGCAACCAGAAACCTTCCTTAAATATAAGCAGTTAAGAAACCTAGTCAAAAAACAAGTAATTAAAGATAAAAAGTCTTACTATTCCAAACTACAAGAAAACCATGTAAGAAATCCCAAACAATTCTGGAACTCCATAAATTCCCTCCTTAAACCAGGTACAAAAAACAATCCCTCCCCTGACACCAGCAAATCTGACCTTGAAATAGCCTCACTCTTCAATTCATTTTTCACCTCCACTATCGCAGAACTTACCAAAACTTTCACCAGCAACAACCCTTCCCCTCTCCCTACTCAATCATCACTTCACTTATCTCCTGCCTCCTTTTTCGAACTCAAACCAGTATCCACCAACACAATAAGGAAACTTCTCCACAAACTAAAGCCTTGTTCTAATGCCCCTGACAGCATTCCATCCTCCTTCCTAAAAATATCTTCTGACACTATTGCCATACCTGTCTCTATCCTTATTAATAGGTCTCTACTTGAATCCTACGTATCCAAACTATGGCGCTCTGCCTTAATTTTGCCTCTCCACAAAGGATGCAAAAATTACAATGTCTCCAACTACTGCCCCATAGCAATCCTCTCCCCTATCTCCAAAATACTTGAAAAATGTATACACCTTCAGCTCCTGACATTCCTTACCAAACACCAACTTCTCTCTCCTACTCAACACAGCTTCCACCGCCCTTCTATCTTTCTTGCATTCTATCAACTCTGCACATGATTCCGGTAATATAGTCTCCTCTGTTCGTCTAGATCTATCCAAAGCCTTTGACACTATCTCTCATTCACACCTTCTAAACCACCACTCTAATCTCAACCTCTGTCAGAAATCCCTATCTTGGTTCTCTAGCTACCTTTCTAACAGGTCCCAAGCTGTGAAGTGGGGCCAAGCCACCTCTTCCTTCCTTTCTACCCCCACAGGAGTACCTCAAGGCTCCATACTCGGGCCCTCTACTATTTAACATCTTTATTAACGACTTCCACAAAGCCATCCCTAACACCAAAATTGTGCAATACGCAGACGATTCCACTTTAATCTGTTGTGCCCCCAATCTAACTGAACTCAAAACCCTAACACAGAATGCCTTCTCTACCACTGAAAACTGGATGTGCCAAAATCATCTTGCCCTAAATGCAAACAAAACCATGATCATCCTCTTCTCTCCTACCAAATCTTCCTCTCTGGATAAGGACTCATTTCAAATTACCAGCCTTAACAACTCGAACATTGAAATTGTACCCTCTACCAAGCTTCTCTGCATTACCATTGATGACCAACTAAAATTTCATAACCATATCCAGCTAAACATCAAAAAAACGCACATAAAACTTGGCCTACTGTACAGAAACAACCACTTCCTCTCTCCTCACACCAGACTTACCCTTGCCTCTTCCTTCCTTCTTCCCTCCCTTCTGTATGGCGCTCCCTCCTCACAAACTTATCTTCCTCACTTACCTCCAAACTGGAACAATGCTACAACAAAATTTCCAGATTTGCCACCAATGCCAAATCCTCCTCACATCACTGCTCCTCCCTCCTCTCCCTAAACTGGCTCGAACTCCCCAACCACCTTGACTTTCTCCAAATCACAATTGCCCACAAATTACTGTTCCACCCTTCCAACTGCCCTGCTCTCTCTAACATTCTACAACCTTATTCCCCCCTAGACCACTTAGATCTTCCCACCAAAACCTAATCTCTGTTCAAAAACCAAAGCGTACCACAGGTAAACTACTCTTATCCTTTACTACAGCCAAAAAATGGAATGCCTTGCCCTCAACTCTAAGATCCTGTACCAACCTCAACAACTTCAGAAACCACCTACATTCTTATCTCTATCAAAACAGGAAATGCAATCCCATTTTATCCTGCCACCCCTCTCCAGGCTAACCCCCTTTACTTTACCTCTACTAAATCCTCACCTCAGATTACTAAATATCAATCTCCTAATCTTATTTTACATTAGCCAGTATCTTCCTCCATAAGCATTTGAAGTTGTTGAGATTTATTCTCTGCTAATTGTCATTTTCAATGAAGCTGTCTCTGAATATGTATGTAACTTTTATATTGTTTTTATGTAATTACATGTAATTGTATTAACAATTTTAACTGCTGTTTCCTGCTGGAGCTTTTCTCCCCGGGCCTCCACTGAAAACGGGCTCCATGCCCAGTGGACTTCCCCGGTAATCAAACTGCAATAAATAAATAAATACCGACTTCATAATTCTCTATGCTTTGTGGCTCATGTTTCCAATGATTCTCAGCTACTTCAGTATAGTAATGTTTGCACAATCCCCAGTGCAACACTCTTGCCACATTACTATGCCTTTTAGTATACACGCCCTATCTGCTATTAATCTATCACACCCAGCAACAAGATGTGCAACTGTTTCCAGTTCTGTTTTACAGAATCTGCATTTGTCTGTTTCTCTCTCATGGTCAATGGACTTTTTAAACCAATGTGTACATAGTCCACTATCCTGGGCTGGCAATATTAACCTTTCATCTTTTGGATTAAATTCACCTCTCCTTAACCATTCCTGCATCAGATCTTGATCTACAAGAGGTTGTTTTAGGAGTTTTCTGAACATGCAACTACATTTATGCCTTTTCTGCATTTCTTCCTTCTCCTTTTATTCTTTCTTTTGTGTTTTTGGCAAATACATTTGCTGCTCTTACTTGTGTCTACTTCTGGTTTGATTTCCATTCCTGCTTAACACCAATATGCTTCTGCTAAACTAAGCAAGGAAGTCATCTTAGACTTGTTCTCCTCATGTTTCGAAACTTTCACTATGTTTGGATCTGATGAAGGCAGCAGATATGTATGCAGTCTGACCAATACAGATCTATGCATGTTATCAATTTTGAGGAGCCCCATACCTCCTTCAAAATGAGGAATCTTGATAGACACTGATTTTTTTTATATACAATTTGATAAGCATGAAGTATTTTTTTGTTTCCCTGTCCAGTTGATCCAATAATTTTTGGGGCCAGCCAGTTACCCCAAAACAGTAAATTAGAACAGGAAAAGCAAATTGGTTTATAGCTTGGACTTTGTTACTTGATGTCAGGGCTGTTTTCAGTATTAATTTTAGTCTTCTAAAATGTTCATCACTGGGTTTTGTTTGCATCTGTTCATGTTTTATTGTCAATTCCTTATCATTTCCCAAATATTTATTCACTCCCACCTGATCAAATTCCTTAATATCATATTCCTGTCTAAGACTGATATTGTCTTGGTGCTGCAGCTTTCCTGCTTTAAATGTTGCTTTTGCACAAGACCAAATCACATTCTTATATGATCTGAGAAAGTTTTAACCTCTTCCAGTTGTGCTTTCAGCTCCTCATCTGATGAACTATACAGTTTTAAATGATCCACAAAAAGAAGATGAGAAGTCTTTATACTTTGTTGTTGTCTGGGAGCTGAATTGTAACCATGAACTAAATGTTAAATATATAGCTTAATGGGTTAAGGGCAAGACTAAAGGGCAGGAGTGACAAAGTGTCACCCTGGAATATTTCCCCTATGAATTTTTATTCCTGGGATAATAATGTGTCCTTTATCATGACTTAGCTGCAAATAAGTTGTTGTCACTGTAATGGAATTAATCAATGTAAGGTGTATCTTATACATCTGTAAGTACTCCTTTATCCATAGGGGGATGATGTTAAAATTTTTTTTTTTTGTAAACTATCCATGCCATACTTGGATTCTTTCCCTATTTACAATTTTCCATTATGAATTTAACAACAATGATCCTTTATTCCATATGACTTTCTTCTGTTACCCTTTTGTTCTACTGCCATGATTGAGTTTTTCTTCTAAATTCCTACAAATTCTGTCTGCATCAATTCCAGTGTATATTTTATACATCACTGGATGGCAAGGTATTGGTCTACAGTTTTTAGAACAGCTTGCAGGTTCACTCTTAAGGAGTATTATCATTTCTTCTAACTGGGTTGGTGTCTGTTTGGGATGTGCATAAAAGCAGTTCTTCCTCAGTGCTAAATCTTCATTTAAAGATGTCAATACTGTTAAGCAAGAAGTTAGGTACTGCATCTGGGCCGGGGGTTTCCCAGTTAGGAGCTTTTCTTAATTTTGTTTCAATTTCTCTGGCTGTTATTTCATCCCATTTCATATCCTGTAAATTTGAACTTCTTACTGTTTCTTTTACTTCTTCTATTCATTCAGCATTTTCATTATGTTCAACAAGATCTTCATAGATATTTTTCCAAAATGATTTTTTGTGGTAGTCATATCTCTCAACTGTACAGATTTTCGCTGAATATTCAGATTTTTGCCTCATATTTTTGGTCTGTTCCTCATAAAATTTGGGTTTTTTTTGACAAAATCACTTGGATGATCTGATGATTGAAGCCACCAAATAATGACATACATTTCAGTTTCAAACTTGAAATCCTCCAGAAAATGTATGTTAAAGCAAACACTGTTACTCTAGCAACTTTCTAAGTTTATAAGAGCAATACTTAAAAATATGTCCCTATTTTTGGGTCTTTGTCCCCCCCCCCTTCCATGTTGCTGGGCTTTGTCCAGATTTCTAGCACTTAGAGGATAAGAGGTATTTCTATTCTTTTTGCTTTGTTTCCCAATGCTCTATAAAAAAAATGGGTCGATAAATGGCTACTTTTGTACTTTTCCTTTATATTTATCTGTATATCTTCTAAGCTTTTCTGCCTGTGCTATCTTTAGTATGATAGATCCTCCTGGTCTGTTTTTTTATCATGTCGGCCTTTCTAAGTATTTTTGTTGATCTGTTCCCTCTTCTATACTCTTCTAGCAGTGCTACTTCTTGTCTTAATTGCTTTATAGTTTTTGGGATTTGATACTTCCATGATGGAATTGGATTTCTTCCCTTCCTTTCCCTTATTGCCCTGTATTTTTGTAGTAAGACCTAATTTAGCTGCACAGTAATATATCCTATTTACTTCTGTTATGTCACATGCATTTCTGTCAATAATCTTTTTATTTAAGTTCTTTTTACTGAAATTTTATAAACAAGAAAATGATTTACTATCTCATAGAATCATACATTCATGGTCAACAACACAAGTAACAATATATAAAAAAAAAAAATAAAAGTAACAATCCAACAAAACAAACTATTTACACGAGTGCCTAAATTAATATATTCAGAAGAGAAAAGTCTTTGAGATTTATAAAATAAATCTCAGTTAGTTTTCTCCCATATTTCTACCACCTTTTGCCAGGAGTTATAATAAATAATTATCTTTTCAGTTCTTTTCCTAATAGTTTTTAATCCCATCTGAGATACAGACAACATGATATTTCTGAATTCTTTGAAAGATGGAGATTATTCACTCTTACAGTTAACTGTAATTGTCTTTTCTGTTTATCTTGACTGCTGTGTTCATTTGTTTTATCAGACTTGTAACATTTTGGGTCTTACTGACTCTGTAATCTATTTCTTTCATCAATCTTTATCTATATCTATATCTATATCTATATATATATATATATATATATACATACACACAGTGGATATAAAAAGTTTACACACCCATGTTAAAATGCCAGGTTTTTGTTATATAAAAAAATATTGTTAAAATAAGTCATTTCAAAACTTTTCCCACCTTTAATGTGACCTGTAACCTATGAAATTTAATTGAAAAACAAACAAATCTGTTAGGGGAAAAATATAAAAAATAAAAAAATGTACAATAAGCTGGTTGCATAAGTGTGCACACCCTTAAACTAATCCTTTCCTGAAGCGCCTTTTGATTTAATTACAGCATTCAGTCTTCTTGGGTAGGGGTCTATCAGCATGGCCCATCTTGACTTGGCAATATTTACCCACTCTTCCTTGCAAAAGTGCTCCAAATCTGTCAGATTGCGAGGGCATCTCTTGTACACAGCCCTCTTCAGGTCACTCCACAGATTTTCTATTGGATTTAGGTCTGGGCTCTGGCTGGGCCATTCCAAAACTTACATTTTCTTCTGGTGAAGCCATTCTTTTGTTGATTTGAATGTATGCTTGTGGTCATTGTCATACTAAAAGGTGAAATTTCTCTTCGTCAGCTTTATAGCAGACGCCTGAAGGTTTTGGGCCAAAAGTGACTGGTATTTGGAACTGTTTATAATTCCCTCCACCTTGACTAAAGCCCCAGTTCCAGCTGAGGAAAAGCAACCCCAAAGCAAGATACTGCCACCACCATGCTTCACAGTGAGGATGGTGTTCTTTTGGTGATGCAAAGTGTTGTTTTTGCACCAAACATATCTTTTAGAATTGCAGCCAAAAAGTTCTACCTTGGTCTCAGCAGACCATAGCACATTATCCTACATGCTTTTGGGAGACTTGATGTATTGTTTTGCAAATTTTAGCTGGGCCTGGATGTTTATCTGTGTAAGAAAAGGCTTCTGTCTTGCAACCCTACCCCATATCCCATATCCCAGACATATGGAGAATATGGGAGATTGTTGTCACATGTAGTACACAACCAGTACTTGCCAGAAATTCCTGCAGCTCCTTCAGTGTTGCAGTAGGTCTCTTGACAGCCTCCATGACCAGTTTTTGTCTTGTCTTTTCATCAGTTTTTGGAGGGATGTCAAGTTCTTATCAACATCACTGTTGTCCATTATTTTCTCCACTTTTTGATGACTGTCTTCACTGTGTTCCATGGTATATCCAATGATGTGGAAATTATTTTGTACCCTTCTCCTAACTGATACCTTTCAACAATGAGATCATTTTGATACCTTTTAAGCTCTCTGTGAACCATGGCTTTTGCTGTAGCAGGCAACTGAGTAAATGTCAGGAAAATCCTACTAAGACAGCTGAACTTTATTTGGGGTTAATCAGAGGCTCTTTAATTGATGGCAGGTGTGTACCCAAGAAGACTGAATGCTGTAATTAAATCAAAAGGTGCATCAGCAAAGTTTTAGTTTAAGGGTCTGCACACTTGCAACCAGCTTATTGTATGTTTTTTTTTTTATAGGTTTTCCCCTAACAGATTTGTTTGTTTTCCAATTGAATACAGGTTATAGGTCACATTAAAGGTGGGAAAAGTTTTGAAGTGATTTATTGTGGTCTCAAAACTGAAATTTTAACAAGGGTGTGTAAACTGTTTATATTCACTGTATATCGCTCTCTCTCTCTCTCTATATATATATATATATATATATATATATATATATATATATATATATCCACCACTATTAAATCAAGCAATTCTTCCCTTAGATCATTTTCTTCTAAACCGAGGGCACATTATTTGTTTCCTGCGGGCATTCTACAGAAAGTTTCAGACCATCTTCATTTGACATAGTCTCTTCAGTTGTATCCTGCATCATCCATTGCTCTTTCATATGAGAACTCACTAGCCTATCTCTCCACAACATTGACTGCATCAGCATTGCAATCATTTCCTGTTCCTTCCCTTGCTGTGTATCTCTAACTAGATGTTTGTACTGATTTCCTACTGACGGCTCCAGAGTGTCTTCATGTGGCAACTGCTCAGATGTTTCAGTTCTACCTGAAAGAAAATAAATGGCAGAAGGTAAGTAGCCTTTGAGAAATGTGATTGTCTATCATCAGGGGTTGTATATATTCTAGGATGTGATTGTACTATACCTTTATGGGATGTAGGACAAACTACCAGGAGGATTAAGGTTCGTATTTTGGAACATCTAGGGGACATCAGAAGAAACAATATGGAGAGTCCTGTGGCTTCTCACTTTGTTACAATGCATAATGGTAACACTTGATGGATTTATCTTTAGTGTTCTAGCTAGACCCCATTTTCAAGCAGGAAATTTTAAAACTGAATTAAGTAGGCTGGAACACAGAATGATTTTTAATTATCATACTTTACATCCTAGGGGGATGAATTTGGAAGGTGGCATTATAGTTTGACTGTCAGTTGTATTTAATGTATTCAATCTCATGTATTTAAATATTTATATGTTTAAATTTGTATTCATGTAGTTGGTTTTATTCAGTTCAGAATTTAGTAAGCAGTTTATTATGTATTAAAAATTTTGGGTACATTTGTACTGTTTAAGAGAATTTGCACTTTGTTTGAAACCATAGCCAATGTATGGCTAATGACTTAATTGATGTGGATATAAACAGGATGTTTATGCATGATTAATTGTTCCACTAAAGGCGAATTGCCGAGGTACCAGAATCTGCTATTAAATGGAAATTTACATTCATCCTATTGTTTGGTTTCCTTCTTACTGGATTTGGTGTTTTTCTGACATTTGGTGTCGTGCATTTTGGATTCTGTGTGTTAATTTACTATGGAGAGTACCAGTATGTAAGGAAGTTCAGTTGGTGAGAACTTTTTGTTTGCTGAACTTTTAAAAGAAAGAGAACGTAAACTGGCTACATCTGATTTATGGTCTGTTAATGCTAGTGAGTCATATTTGGAGGACTTTGCTCATCTTGAACATTTTGTGTCCAAGGAAGTAACTATACTTTACGATTCCAAGTTGTTAGAAAAATACGTGGCTCTAAACATCACCCCAGAGGGTTGCAAATTGATAAACTACTGGCTGGTGGTTTCAGTGAAGATGAGAACAATTTGCTTCTAGAATGGAGGCAGGCAGCACAAGATTGTTCTCTTAATTGGCTAAAAATTCTCATAAAGAGAAATAATAGTACTATTAAGACTTTGCGTAAAAAAATTATAGAATTACAACAAGAACTCATTAGTAAGACTTCATCTAATCTATTTCAAAGTAACTTTAAAAATATCAATGAGAAAATTATTAAGGTAGAAAATGATGTCATGGGGTGAAAAAAATCGAAACTTAACAGAGACATTAAAGATCATGAAAAGAATGAAGTGTACAATTGGCCACGGAAAGGATGTCATTTTCGTCAGAATTTTAGAAGACGTACGACCGGAAGTGAAGACGGTTCATGTTCATCGGCTGAAACAGGTGGAAGCCGAAAAAGCATATCGTTGAAGACATTGTCCTGGAAAGTTCCAGTGGTGGTATGGAGAACCGGAGATGCAACCAGAATGTTAAGAAGTCGAACACTAACATGCAAACTCGCTCCAAAAGGAATCGGGGGAAATCGGTTCCTTCTCCAGTATCTTCTTTTTCCTACAAGAACCAAAAGTAAGTTTCACTGATCCCTATGAATCATTGGCACTTAATAATTCCAGCTATTCAGTTTGTGCCAATTTGGACAATCATGAGACTATCTTGGACAATGTTTCTGATACTGTTACATGTATAGAGAAAACGAATTGTGACAATTTAAATGTTTTGCACAATGTTACTGATATTTTTACTGATGAGAATACTAGCCGGGATAGTTTAAACATGGTAAATCTTTCAGGCTCATCTTTGACTGATGATATGAATAAAATTCTACAAAAAGGCACTAAGTTTATACCTACCCGATTACCCATATTGGCTGATGTTCTAGTGGATGTTCGGAAATTTATCCGAAAGATGAATTTGAGGGTGTTTTTTTCTGAACATCAATCTGTTTTGAATGTTCAAAAGGTAGATAATATTCAAGAAGATGATGAGCTACTTAATATGAGCACTTATGAATATGATGATGTATTTTTGAATGAAAATATTTTTGATTATGACAAACCATGTGTTGAAGAGATGTTTGGGGAGGGTTATGGGCACATTAATCTACCAAATTTCTTTAGTGATAGCACCTTTATTCCTCTGAATTGTTCTTCAGCTATTAATGCGTTTGAACATGTGGTAGTTTCATGTATTGAAAATGCATTTAATACATTTTGTAGAGAAAATAGATAGTTTAACCTTAGTAAAAATGAATGTTTGGCTTTAAAAGAATTCAGAACAAAGTTAGACAGAGTGACTGTAAAACAAGCTGACAAAGGAGGAAACTGGGCGATAATGGATACTAATAAATTTGAACATATCATTGAGACTATGTTAGGAGAAGATACATACATCAAACTGAGTAGCAACCCTTTAAAACTTTACTCTGATGAACTTAATGAATTGTTGGAAAGAGGTGAAAGGTTAGGGTTTCTCACTAGCAGTGATGTTAAAAAATTGACAATTAAAGAACCCCGTCACCCCTATATCTATATTATTCCTAAAATCCATAACAGTAGGGTTAATCCGCCAGGGAGACCCATCATCTCTGGCACAGAATCTTTTTTTTTTTTTTTTTGAAAGAGTGAATAAATTCCTTGATTTCCATTTTAAAAAATACCTCATCAAAGTATGCTCACATGCAAGGAACACTGATGATGTTTGTAAAGCACTGCATGGGATGGGGTGGAAAGAGAACTATTATTGGGCCACGGTTGATGTCTCTTCTCTTTATATGAATATAGATAAAAGATGGAGCCTAGAGGCCATGGACAAAATGATGGGTGAAGGACCACGCACCATGTTTTTGCTGTCCCTGTTGGGATATAGCTTAACGCATAACTATTTTATGTGGAAGAAGGAATTTTTCCTTCAAGTTAAAAGGACAGCCATGGAAGCAGCGTTTGCTCCCACTTACACAATGATATATATGGGTGAATGTGAGGAGGAGTTTATGTTTCAAAACACTTTTTTTGTCAACAATGTTGTTTTTTACAAACGTTATATCGATGATCTTATTTTTGTTTGTAAAGGTGATGTTTCTTTGTTTGACAAATTCATGGATCATAATAATAACTCACATGGGTTGAAATTCACTTTTGAATGTTCATATAGAAATATACCATTTTTGGATGTAGAATTCTACATAGGAAAGTATAATTTAGTACAACACAAACCTTTTAGAAAATCCACTGCGGTCAACAATTTTTTGCATGCAAGCAGCATGCACCCCCCTCATTTAATCAAGGCTTTACCTGAAGGGGAATTTAAGACAATTCGTAGTAACACTTCAGACCCGAATTTATGGGATAAAATGTTTGATGAAGTTTTTGATAGACTTTTATCCAGAGGTTATGATAAAATCACAATTCAAGATATTAAATGTAAGTTATCTAAAAGGAAAAGCTTTGTGGGAGGGGGTTATCAAGATCGTCCATTGGTGACTTCAGAACAAAAACAAATATTTTTTGTTTGTAGATATTCAGAATTTTCTAGGGTTGTTGAAAACATTCTTAAGCAATTATGGCATGCAGTCTGTAATGACCTTGCCATTGGACATTTGTTTCCTAGGCACATTACTTTCTCCTATAGTAGATACAAGAATTTGAAGGAGTTACTGAATAGAAAATTGGAATATTCGGTTGATATGAATGTTGGCATGCAACGGTGTGGTCGTCGTTCGGTATGTGATAAGGTCTACAATTTGCATGGAAAGAAAATAAATGGCAGAAGGTATGCACCCTTTGAGAAATTTGATTGTCTATCATCAGGGGTTGCATATATTCTAGGATGTGATTGTACTATACCTTTATGGTATGTAGGACAAACTACCAGGAGGGTTAAGGTTCGTATTTTGGGACATCAGAAGAAGCAATATGGAGAGTCCTGTGGCTTCTCATTTTGTTATAATGCATAATGGTAACACTGATGGATCTAGGGGACATCAGAAGAAGCAATATGGAGAGTCCTGTGGCTTCTCATTTTGTTATAATGCATAAGGGTAACACTAATGGATTTAGAGTTCTAGCTAGACCGCATTTTCAAGCAGGAAATTTTAAAACTGAATTAAGTAGGCTGGAACACAGAATGATTTTTAATTATCATACTTTACACCCTAGGGGGATGAATTTGGAAGGTGGCATTATAGTTTGTCTGTCTGTCAGTTGTATTTAATTTAATGTATTCAATCTCATGTATTTAAATATTTATACGTTTGAATTTGTATTCATGTAGTTGGTTTTATTCAGTTCAGCATTTAGTAACCAGTTTATTATTATGTATTAAAATTTTTGGGTACATTTGTACTGTTTAAGAGAATTTGCACTTTAATTGTTAGAAATCATAGCCAATTTATGGCTAATGACTTAATTGATGTGAATATATAAACAGGATGTTTATGCATGATTAATTGTTGCACTGAAGGCAAATTGCCGAGGTACCAGAATGTGCTATTAAATGGAAATTTACATTCATCCTATTGTTTGATTTCCTTCTTACTGGATTTGGTGTTTTTCTGGCACATTCTGTTTCCTGCAGACATTCTACAGAAAGTTTCAGACCATCTTCATTTGACATAGTCTCTTCACTTGTATCCTGCATCATCCATTGCTCTTTCATATGAGAACTCACTAGCCTATCTCTCCACAACATTGACTGCATCAGAGTTGCAATCATTTCCTGTTCTTTCCGTTGCTGTGCATTTCCAACTAAATGTTTGTACTGGTTTCCTACTGATGGCTCCAGACTGTCTTCATGTGGCAACCGCTCAGATGTTTCAGTTCTACCTGTTTTTCCTTAAGTTGGGGACTCACTGTTCTATCATGCTGTGGCATTATCAGAGCTGGATTTTCCTACACTAAATCCTTCACTTCACAGGTAATCCATAACTTTAGTGTCTATTTCTTTAATGTCTGCACTACTAATCCTCTTTTCTGCTTTCTCCCTTTGTTGTCTTACTTTTTTGTTTTGTAAAATTTTCCATATCTGTATGCCTTTGCCTGCATTTCTCTTCAAGTATCTTTGCTGCTGCTTTTTTATATTGATTAGTTATATTTTCTCTTTTGCATAAATACTGCACCATATTAAATATCTCTTTTTCTTTCCCATGTCCATATTTCTTCTTCAGATAGCAGCTGTTCCACCTGTTTCTCCTTATTTTGTGGACTCATTGATCCATCATGCTGTGACATAAAAAAAAGTTATGTACTCACCATAACACTCATCTTTGTTGTCCATTTTCATTCTTCAACGAATGGGTTTGGATCCAGTCATCAGCCACTTTCTAAAGATTCTAGGATCCAAATCTGAAGCTCCTCCCTTACCCACAATGCCCCTGACCACTGCAATACCTCATATTGAGTTTGATGCTGTGATATACATAATGCTCACAGAATAATAAAAAAAAAAAAAATGCCATGACAAGAAAGTGACAGCTGAAAGATCAGGAGCTCAAACAGCAATTATGATTCCTAAGGACACTTCAGTTAGGTCTCTCCCAAGGAGAAGGAAGGGGGAAGTTGAAAAAAGAATGAAAATGGACAACACCGATGGAATGTTATGGTGAGTACATAACTTATTTATCTGATGTTATTTTCATTCATTCTTCAATGAATGGGACAGAATCCCGAGCTGCAGTAACCTTGGGTGGCCCTCACAGAAGGATGTTCCAGAACACAGAGGAACCAAAGGCAGCTCAATTTCTAGAAAATATGTCCAATTTGTAATGCGCAATAAAAGTATGAGTATTAGACCAAGTAACAGCAGCACAAATATCATCAAGGCTGCTGATGTAGACATTGACGTAGTTGAATGCACTTTGGGTTGTTTTGGTAAGGCAATACTCCTCAAGGAATAAACATAGGAAATAGTCAGTTATCCATTTAGCCAGTGTATTTTTTGAAACTGATCTTCCCAATGTTTTAGTAGGGAAGGAGACAAATAACTGGTCAGTTTTTCTAAATTCTTTGGTCATGTGAAGGTAAAAATGAAGTTGCCTATTTACATCAAGAAGAAGAAGGGTGTATTTATCTTTGTTTTCAGACTTGGGAAAGAAAACCTATGAACCAATGCTGGGAATATCAGTTGACATGCAAACAATATGAATAGTTCTTTGTCATGCAATTATACAGAACTAGGTGTGTGTGTATATATATATATATATATATATATATATATATATATATACATACACACACACACACATTTAAGTCCAGGTCGCTGTGGATTTCACATTAGGTCTGGGAGTGAGACAAAATCATGTGACATAAAACTGAGAATTAGACTTGGCAACTGGGACTATCACTACTGACTATTCAACCTTAGGAATATCGGGAACATCCTCAGGAATGAAAGTAGAAGTTAAGACATGTTCTGGAATGGGAACATTGTCCGGCTTGCTCTGAGATCTACAGTCTGTATCACAGGAACAATGCTGCAATAATGATTCTGGTACAGGAATAAGATGTCTGCAATTTCTCCTGTACTCCACACCATCATATTCTATGAAGTAGGATCTCGGCTTGGTACATATACCTGTTACTTGACCAATCCCATCAAAACCTTTTGCTGTTTGTATCCTCACTGTCTTTCCTTCTTTCAATGGATGAAGAAATCTGCTTGATTTATCATAACTGGACTTCTGGAAAGAATGCTTCCTGAATAATTGGGCTCTGATAGTTCTACTCTTTTTAGCTTTAGCCCTCAATAAACTGGAACTAATAGGCAGTGTTGTTCTGGTTTGTCTGGATAGAGTTCTCTGAGCAGGCAAGCCAAGTATATCGTCATTGAGTATGTTAGTAAATTTGAAAAGACATCAGTATTATCATGCTTTGACCTTTCAAGTAATTGCTTTGCACTCTGCACTGCACCTTCAGCTAGTCCATTTGACTGTGGATATTCCGGACTACTAGTAACATGTACAGTCCCATTCTCTTGCAAATTTCTAAAACAACTGAGTACCATTGTCAGAAATAACTTTGTGTGGACTACCCATATTCATGTGGCAAGGAAGCAGGAACAAGAATTTTAGGACCTTTGAAAATAATGCCATCTTCTATCAACATCTCATCTTTGTAAGGAAAATAGTTTGCACTTCAGGTGGTACACTAGATTGCTTTTATGGTCATCCAACATTAATGTAGTGGTTGAGCTTTTGCAAAATTGGATCAGTCTTTGTATGATCTCTCACCTCATCAAGTCTCGTGGTAGAAAAATTATGCACTGCCATTACGTCGAAGTCAAAATTTTCTGCGTCAAACTCTTCCGTTATATTATTGGACAATCAAGATAAGGTATCAGCCAGATAAAGAAGTATGCCTTTTGATTAGACCATTTTGAAGTTGTACTTCTGTAATCTGAGCATTCTTTGTAATCTTGCTGGAGCTGAATGTATAGGCTTCTTTAAAATAGTATCTAGAGGTTGATGGTCAGTTTCTATCTGAATAGCTAGACCATAGATATAACCATGAAAAGCTGAACATGCAAATACTATTGCCAAAAGTTCTTTCTCAGTTTGAGCATACTGGATCTCAGTTTGGGTAAGTGTTCTAGATGCATAGGCTACTGGTCTGCCTTCCTGAAGAATAACTGCTCCAAGGCCAAATTTTGAAGCATCGCAGGAAAGAGTGACTGGTTTATTAACATCATAGTATCTTAGTGTAGGTGGGATGGCAATATCTGCTTAAGGTCTTCAAATTCCTTCTGGTGCTGTTCCAACCAAGACCATGTAATATTTTTGCACATCAGCTCTCTTAAAGGTGCTGTCAACTCGCTGAAGTCTGGTATGAATTTGCCTAAATAGTTGACCGTGCCAAGGAAGAGCCGTAGATCTTGAATATTATCTTGTGCTGACATCTCAAGAATAGCTGCTTGTTTGGACAGGTCTGGTCTTAAGCCAGTGCTGGTAAATAATGACCTACATATGTAACTTCTGGTAGTTTTAATTTACACTTCCGAGGATTGAGCTTTAAGTTCACTTCAGTGCTCTGTCTAGAACTCTTTTAAGGTTTCTGTCATGCTCTGCTTCACCATTGCCTCCAACCAGTAAGTTATCTACTATTATGGCACAAGGATAACCTGAAAAAATGCTCCATTGCATGCTGGAAGACTTCACTTGCAGAATTTATTCCAAATGTCATCCTAAGGAATCTATATATGCCAAATGGGGTACCAAAAGTGGTTAGTAATAAGGATTTGCGATCAAGCATCACTTGCCAAAATGAACTTTTTTGCATCCAAGACAGAAAGAACAATGGCATTCAGTATTACAGCTGTGATCTCTTCGACTGTGCGCTTTGGATGATGTGGTCTCTTTGGTTTCCTGTTAAATAAGCAAACGCTTAATATAGCGAACACTGTGTAATCAACAGCTAAATGTCGAAACAGCAAAATCAAGAAGACACAGAACAGTGATTTTTTTTCCTAGGGAAAAAAATCACTGGGCCATTTTTGGGACTTTGAACTTTCCTTCACTGTGGTGCAATCTTGGAGTTGGTATATTTAAGTGGGAGGGGGGGGGTGAAGCCCCCCCCCCCAGTTTATTTTGCGTTTGGGATTTTTTTGCGGACAAGTGATTTTTTTTCCCTGGGAAAAAAAATTGCTGTTCCATTTGTTAGGAATTTTGTGTTTTCATTTTTTTGGGGTCGATTATACAGTGCTCGCTATTTTAAGCATTCGCTGTTATAATACAGACCAGTCTCTAACGCTTTGTTCAAATCTCTTGGGTCAATACATATTCTGATTTCATCCGAGCCTTTTTTGTGAGCTGCTACCATGGGCACACCCATTCAGTTGGTTCTGTAACTGGAGAAAATTACACCTTGCTGCACCATTTTATACAGTTGAGCTTTGACTTTATTCTGCATAGCTATTGGAATTTTTCTTGCTGGTCCGATTACTGAACTGACCTCTGTTTAACTTCATAGAATACACAACTGGCAGTTTGCTCAACTTTTCATTATAAACATCAGCATACTTTGAGAAAATGGCTTCAGAAAAATTGGAACTAAGATATGCGATCATATGATAAACTTCTTTGGTAAAAGAAAGTAACTTCATTGTCAAACTGTCTCCGAGACCCAATAATGACAGTGCAGATCTTTGAACTACATAGAATAACAAACTGTAACAGTTCCTAGGGAAATAACATGAAAGAAGGAGGAAGCTACTACATGACAGAGCAAAATCCCAAAAAGGGAAGGCATCACTGATCAGTATTAGCAAGAAACTTCGATCCCTCATAAAATCATCAAAGGCCAGTTTCGAAAGAAAAATTGCCCTAGACACTAAAGATAATCACAAGGCCTTCTTTAGTTATGTCAGAAACATGGGCGGAAACTCCCAGATATGCTCTGAATTGTTGCATAACGGTACAAAATATACCGAACCTACAGACATAGCCAACATCCTGGCAGACAGATTCAGCGTAAACTTCTCCCCCCCCCCAAAGGAGCAAACGCCTATCCCAACTGAATGTAACCTACCCGATATCACAGATGCACAGGTGAAAGCTGCCCCCTCCAAAGCAAAACACAGCATCTATGGGACCGGACGGTGTCCCAGGCTGTGTCTTACATGAGCTCCAAGAAGAACTGAACCCTCACATTAAAGTCACTGTTCAAACTTAGCCTTACTACAGGATATGTACCCAAAGAATGGCGTACAGCTACAGTGGTCCCACTCCACAAAGGTGGTGCCACAACGGACCCCAGAAACTATCGCCCCATAAGCCTGACTAGTCTGGTCTGTAAAGCTATGGAGCGTATTATCATGGAACTCATAAACAAAGACATTGGGAGCCTCCAGACACTGGACCCTACCCAATTTGGCTTTAAGGGCAGATCTTGCCTCTTAAACCTAGTTGATTTCTTTGAAACAGTTACCAAAGCCATAGCTGAGGGCAAGGTAGTCCACACAGCCTACCTGGACCTCGCAAAAGCTCGACACCAATACCCCACTCGGGCATCATAAATATGCTTACCAGCTTAAATATCAACCTCTATATCACAAGATGGGTTGCAAACTGGCTCAGAGATAGAACCCACATGGTCAGAATCACAGGTGCCATGTCCAAATCCAAACCAGTTACAAGTGGCGTCCCACAGGGCTCAGTTCTGGGACCTCTCTTGTTCGGTATATACTTCTCTGAGGTTCAGGCTAACACGGGGGGATTATGGCTGACAACGTTCACAGATGACTGCAAACTGGGGGCCATAATCGAATCTCCAGCAGACACAAGCATCCTCCAAAAGGGTCTCACAGAGATGGATGCTTGGTGCCAGAACCACGGCCTCAAGCTAAATGCTAAAAAGTGCATAGTCATCCCCTTTGGGAAAAACAAGGTGCCCACAAATTACCACATAGGTGGCAATCCATTAAGTACGCAAGAAGTAATTAGAGATTTGGGGACCAACGTAGATAGTAATCTCTCCTTTGATAATCACGTTGCTAAAGTGGTTAGAAAGACCTTCTATATAGCCCACCTTAACACGAAAGGGTTCGCATCTAGATCAAGAGGTCATTGTGCCCCTCTACTAATCACTCATCAGGCCCATAATTGAATACAATGCCCCTTTTTGGATGTACCTTACCAGACACCTGCAGCAACTGGAGAGACCCCAAAAGTACCTCACCAAGAGGATCATGGGCTACAAACAGATGTCCTATGCAGCTCGACTAAAGAAACTCCAGCTCTACTCAGTTGCTTACCGCCTACTCAAAGGCGATCTATGCCTGACGTACAAAGCCATGTCAAACCCAGAATTAATGGACATGCTCCACCTCAAAAAATCCAAGTCCCTTAGAGCTCCAGGGACCTAAACCTCAGCACAAAAATAAATAGGACATGCTGGAGGGACAGATTCATTTCCCAGAGGCTCCCCTCACTCTGGAATAGAATCCCAATTCATGTTAGACATAGCCCCTCGCTGACCCTCTTCAAGCGAAATTTGGACGTGTGGATGGGAAATCGCAAATTCACCTCTGGGATCTCTCCTGTGTCCCTGCTAGACAGAGGCACAGTAAACTAATCTTAAAAGGGTACCTTCTGTGACCTACTTTACAGAGGCACAGTAGGCTAATCTAATAGGGAGGTGGAAGCCAAATACACTCTGGCTAGGCTTATAAATGCCCTAGGGCAGATAGCCTAGTATCTACCTATGAACCTATAAAGCACTACTGAGCCTTCGGTCTGAATTTCTTCACTTCCATAAGCAACAAGTTTTGCATTACTAGCCACATTTAAGTTGTTCATTAGTTCTCACCTTAGCAAATGTGTCTGCTAATAGAACATTACACTTTGAACCAGTGTCTACTTTGAGTTTGATAGATTTACTATAGATCTAGACAGTACAAAGCACTATGATCTTTGCCAATAAAGTCACTGCATCAACCTTTTCACCAATTACTGATACACCATCTAGAAAGAAAGTGGAGTTGCAGTCTACTTGATCAATTTGCTTTTTGAGTGACCCTTCTTTATAACTATAATGGGTTTACTTACTTTACAAAATTTTTGAAAATAGTTCCATTTTTTACACTTGTGACATTGCTGACCAAATGTTAAGCATCTCTCTCTTTTAGACTCATGACTGGCACCACGATTGCAACAGTTAACAATAAAGCTGGATTTGGGTTTTGCTGACTCTGCTTGTACTGCACAGAGCATGCATGCTCCTTTCTTAGAACTTGCTGGAAAACTATGCGATTTCCCTGGTGAACCAGCAGGGGCTGTGTCTACCATGTGCTTAGGCCTGCTTTTGTTTGTCACGTGTCGCATGCTATCTGCATTTGCTCTGGAGCCTGGTGAAACCATGCTCTTGTCACTTGCAAGCATACTTGTGTCCCTTTCTGTAACTTCATGGATTTGACAAATCTTAATGGCTTTACTCAACGTTAAATCACTGCCATGAAGCAAAATCTCTCTCACAGCAGCACTATTAACACCACACACAAGCCTGTCCTTTATTAACTCATCTTTTAAGTCACCAAACTGACACATTTTAGCTTTGTTTCTCAGTTCAGTAATATAAGCTGCAAAAGTTTGCCCTGGTTTCTGATCTCTCTTGTAAAACAAATGCCTCTCTAATGTAATATGCATCTGGGGGTTGCACATTTCCCTGAATATGCCCTTCAAACACTCAGGGTCTTCAATTGGTTTGGCCTGTTCAACAATATGACGATTTTCACCTTCTCCTTCATATACTGCTGGTGCATACACAAATTAATCCTCTCTCTCAATGGCCTCTTACCCAGCTAGGTTTAGCAAAATGAATGTCCTGCTGTGTGCATCTTTGTCAGAATAAGCTGCTTGTATAAAAATATCATAATCTTGCTCAAATATTCTGCAATTCTCGGCAATATTATGATCAAATACAAGTGGTGAGGGCTTTCGAAATCCATCTGCCACATTAACACATGACAGTGGTTTTGCAAATATGCACAAACACGCAGACATACACATAAGCCAAAAATGTATGCCAGTATTTATAACTTTGCCCAATAACACAACAAGCCTCTAAATAATTAAACTTTGCAAAATAAGTCTCTCAGGTGCTGTAATACTCTCTAAATTGCTATACTGCAAGAAATCACCACTTATTAGTGTAAGAAACATTTCAAATAACTGCACTGTATGAATGAACTGGGCAGAAGAAGCTCAGAGTAAGAAACATTTCAAAGTAACTGCACTTTGTGAATATGCAGTACACAGCACACTGAAACTTCTCCC
This sequence comes from Protopterus annectens, assembly GCF_019279795.1. Classification (NCBI taxonomy): domain Eukaryota; kingdom Metazoa; phylum Chordata; order Ceratodontiformes; family Protopteridae; genus Protopterus; species Protopterus annectens. The sequence continues at coordinate 1,275,586,083 of NC_056726.1, read as the reverse complement.
AAAATGGCAGTACCTTGCTAGATAATTCTTTACAGTGCAAGAAACACTCTGTAATGGTGACACTATGTGAATAGAAACACCCACCAAAAGAAAAGTACAGTTTTGTACCTACCATAAATGTAGATGTTCGAAGATCCACATTGCTGCAGTCCTTACACTTGGGTAGTCCGCTGTCCTCGGTCGGCCCGAATATCAAAGTAATAGGCTGACGTCGGTCAAGGCGCTTAAGACTGACATCAGGACGTCAGGGTACAAATGCGCATGACCGACGTCATATCCTCAGTCTTTTCTTGCCCCAGATGTCAGAAGACCCTAAACAGAAAGGTCAAAACCAAAAGACAGCAAAAAAACAACCAACCACCCTTGTACTAACCATATGTACAATATATACAATATTCACAATATGTACAACCCAAACCACACAACCGCCTCTAACTACAGAGGGGAAGGAGGGAGGTAAATTGGACTGCAGCAATGTGGATCTTGAACATCTACATTTATGGTAGGTACAAAACTGTACTATGTTCTTCATCTCACATTGCTGCAGTCCTTACACTTGGGTAGAATCCCAAAGCAGAGATAAGGGAGGATGGCAAAACTATAAAGCAGTAGGAGCTGCCAAAATGCCCTGTAAAATTGCAGTGGCAAAACCAGCCCTCGATTTAGAGTAAAGTGGAAGGTGATAATGCTTAGAGAAAGTATGCACTGAACTCCAAGTAGCTGCCTCCAAAATATCTTTAGTTGCCACCCCCCTTAAAAAAGCTGTAGAAGTGGCAGTAGCCCTAGTGGAATGAGGCCTAATCCCAGCTGGAATCTCCTTACCATGATAGGAATAACAGAAAGCAATACAAAACCCAATCCACTTAGAAACAGTTTGTTTTGACACAGGCTTGCCCGGAGAACCCAAAGCAAAAGAAACAAATAACTGCTGAGACTGCCTGAACCCTTTAGTTCTGCTCAAATAATATCGCAACTGCCTGTGTATATCCAAAGTGTGCAAAATCTTTTCCCCTTTATTTTGGGGGTTTGCATAAAAAGTAGGCAAATGAATAGTTTGGTTTAAAGCCACACTAGAAACCACTTTAGGCATAAAGGAAGGATTAGTACGCAAAGATACCCTATCCTTATGGAAAATTAAGAAAGGCTCAACTGCCATAAGGGCCTGTAATTCAGAAACCCTTCTCGCAGAGGTAATGGCCAACAAAAAAGCAGTCTTCCATGATAAATATTTCAACTCAGCAGTAGCTGCAGGCTCAAAAGGTTGTAGAGTGAGTTTCTCCAACACAAAATTGAGATCCCAAGCAGGAGTAGGAGCTCTCCGTGGGGGTCTTATATTCTTTGCCCCTCTAAGGAATTGCTTAAACAAAGGATGAAAAAATAATGGTGGGTCACAGTCATAGTGAGCAGAAATTGCTGCAGCATGAACCTTAATAGAAGAGAAGGACAAACCTTTGTCCAGTAACTCAGTAAGATATTGAAGAGCCACACTTAAATTAGGCTTAGAAACATCAAATTCCTTTGCTGTACTCCAAAATAAAAATCTCTTCCATTTATCTGCGTACACTTTCCTTGTACTAGGCCTTCTGGCCTCCAAAAGAACATTCAAAACTTGCTGTGGAAGCTGAGACCCTCCAGGGTTTAAAACAGAATATGCCAGGCTGTCAGGTGAAGAGAGTGAAGTTTGACATTGAGTAAATGACTGTTCTCCTGAGACAGCAGGTGTGGAATTGAAGGCAAAGGCCATGGAGGCTCCCGTACCAGACTTCTCAGTAATGGGTACCAGTGCTGTCGAGGCCAATCTGGAGCTATTAAAATCATCTTTGGCTTGTACTGTCCGACCTTCAAGAGTATCTTTGGGAGGAGAGGCAGAGGTGGAAAGGCATACACATGAAGATTGTTCCAATTGAATGAAAGAGCATCCACTTTCCAAGCTGTGGGATGAAACCTTTTTGTGCAAAACTTTGGCAGCTGGTGGTTTAGTGGAGAAGCGAACAGATCTATGTCTGGAGTTCCCCATAACACTGTCAATCTCTGAAATACATGAGGATCCAATTTCCACTCGTGGGGATCCATAATTTGCCTGCTCAACACATCTGCTAAGGAGTTCTGTGCTCCCGGCAGAAACCTTGCCTGAAGATTTAGCTGTAAACTGAGAGCAGTCTCCCACAAAATCATTGCTTGTCTGCATAGAGGATAAGAATGTGTTCCCCCTTGCTTGTTGATGTACCACAACAGTTGTGTTGTCTGTTAGAACCAACACCTGCCCTGGAAGAAGTAAATCCTTGAAAGCTATTAATGCAAATTGGACTGCTAACATCCCCTTCAAGTTGATATGTAGATGTTGAAGTCTGGCAGGCCACGTGTCTTGTACCCACTTTCCATTTAGATGAGCTCCCCAAGCTTTGTCTGAGGCATCTGTCGTTAGAATCTGACTCGCCTCTGGCCGGGTCACAGAGAGTCCCTTGTTTAGGTGACATTCCTGAGCCCACCACAAAAATTCCTTTTGAATGCAAGGTATTATCTGAATGACAGTGTCCATATCTTGGCAGTGCTGTGTCCATACATTTTTGAGATACCATTGTAGCTTCCTCATATGCAGTTTGGCATTGGGAAGCACCAGAATAAAAGATGCCATGAACCCCAAGGCTTGAAGGACTGTCCTTGCAGTCAGCCTGGACTGATGAGACAATTGATGGAAGTAAAGAGAAAGATTCTTTTGTTTGTCCGGGGTCAAAAAGGCCATTTGGGATGCTGTATTCAGTCTCACACCCAGAAAGCACATGTCCTGAGAGGGTACTAGACTGGACTTTATTTCGTTCACAGAATACCCCAGGCATCTTAGCACTGCTATCACATATTGCAAATGATGAAGAAGCTCGTCCTTTCCTTGGGCCAGAATCAGGCAATCGTCCAAATAAGGATAGATCTGTATTCCTCTTAGCCTGAAGAAAGCTATCACTGGAGCCAGAACCTTTGTGAACACTCTGGGCGCAGTAGATAAGCCTAAGGGCAATGCAGAGAACTGATAATGGGAAGTCCCAGCCCGAAAACGCAGATACTTCCTGCAACTTAGCCTGATAGGAACATGAAGGTAAGCCTCCTTGAGATCCAGAGTCACCATCCAGTGATCTTTGCCCAGCAGAGGTAAAAGCTGTTGTAACGTCAACATTTTGAACTTGGGAATGTCCAGATAAGTGTTGGATAGATAAATCCAAAATTGGTCTCCACGTGTTCCCCTTCTTTGGTACTAGGAACAGGCAAGAATAAAATCCTAGGCCCACTTCTGGCAGAGGGACCGGTTGTATGGCCCCTATTTGGAGCAGCAAGGAAATTTGTTTGTGAGCCTCTAGTCTTTGCTGAGGAGGAACGTCCGGCATGCCTTTGAAAGGAGGCAAGGTATGGAAATAAAACCTGTAACCTTGGTGTATGATATCCAATACCCATCTGTCTTGGGTAATCAAACTCCAATTTTCCCTGAAGAGTGCCAACCTTCCTCCCAAAGGTGCTGCCAGGCAAGAAGGATCTGGCAGCTGAAAAGGTAGGTCATTGGGCCTGTTTACGAAAGGACTGGCCCCTGCCCTCACCTGAAGATTGTGCAGGAGAACTCCTGTTCTAGGTCTGAAGGAGCTCTGAGCTCTGCCCCTACCACGTCTAGATCTACCCCTAGACTGTGAATCATAAGAAGGGTACGTCCACCCCTTAGCAGGCCAATTCCTACTAAACTTCGGAGGCTGGACTTGCAAAAAATCTTTAACAGTCTGCATAGACTTAGCCTTGTCTTCCATTTTCTTCAAGACTGACTCCACAGGTGAACCAAACAACACCTCAGACTGTAAAGGAGCATCCAAAATCCTTGTCTTAACATGTTCAGATAAATTCTGATCCCTCAGCCAGGCGTGCCTGCGAAGAACTGACCCAGTGGCAGCCACCCTAGATGAGGCCTGTACAGCATCAAAACCACATTGTAAAGAATGCTTACCCACCTGTTCAGAGACATGTACCAAATCTTGTAATTCCTTACACTCAATGCCTTCCGCCAGAGCATCTACCTTAGACTTCAGTTGAGAAAGAAGATAGTTTTGATATTTCAACATGTGAAACTGGCAATTCAAAGCCCTCATAGCTAAGGTGGAAGAAGTATAGACTTTCTTTCCCCATCTATCCAAAGCTCTGGCCTCTATCTGGAGGAACCGGATTTTTTACAACAGAGGCCTTGACACCCTTAGGTCCCTGACTAACAGTTTCTGGGTCCGCCCTAGGACTCTTATAAAGATATTTATGAGCCTCAGGCACCCTATAATACCTATCCGGTTTAACAGGAGCAGGAGGCAAAGAATCAGGATTAAGTGAAGCCTCCGCAAACACATCTTCCACAACATCCAGAACAGGAGGTATAGCCAAAGGCCTATGCTGGGGTAAAAGCAAAAATTCCCTAAGCCTTTTCCTGGAATCAGAGAAGTCCTGACCTTCCCACTTAAAATGTTCCCTCATGGAATGAAGAGTCTCTGAAAAAGAAAAATCCTCTGGAGGAGAAGCAGAAGGAGTCGAATCATCTGCATCAGAATCAGAATAAGGAGAGTACTCCTGCAAGTCTTCAGCCGAAGACTCTGAAACATCTGAAGCCTGCTCAAAACTCCCCAACTCTGGTTCCACCCTAGGCCTCTTATCTGGAGGGGGCAAAGAACCTCTAATCAAAGTAATTAAATCTTCTGCCATTTTAAGCATGTGCTTCTTGGGCACAGAACCTGAAGAACTAGGAGTGACACCAACAGAAGCTAAACCTGGCCTGCCTCTGGGAGGAGCCTTAGAAACAGAAGGAGAGGGCCTAACCACCCTAGGAAGGGAAGGGAGTACAGTAACCTGAGAAGCCCCTTCAGCCTGACCTGCCTCCTGAGAGGCCACATCCTGCAATAACAAAGTCTTCCCCTGTGACTCCAGAGAAGCCTCCGGCGGGACCACCGGTTCCACTGACGCCTCTAAAGAACCGGCGCCCAGTACGGACGACTCTTCTTGCCTGGGTTTAGCTGCCTTGTCTTTGCGCTTCTTCGAAGAAGCGGGCGTCGGAGCATCCAACGGCATCTTATAATTGCACCGCTTCCCAAAGACCAACCTGGCACAATCTAACCTTCGCTTAATAGTGCGCTTATTGAACCTAGCACAAAAGCGACACCCAACAACGTCGTGCTCAGGCCCCAAACAAGGAATACACAAAGTATGATAATCTCTATGCGGTATCTGTTTCCCACAAGAAATACAGTTATTCACTTTTTCTGACATCCGGTAAACCACTGAGGCAAAATAAAACTAAAATATTCCCCAACGGGGTACTTAGCCAACTTTGACTCGGTCTGAAACTCCGAAAAATTTCAGAACGCCGAACGGCACTTGCAACGCTGCTTCTGCATCGGACCATGCGGCAAAAAAGACTGAGGATATGACGTCGGTTATGCGCATTTGTACCCTGACGTCCTGATGTCAGTCTTAAGCGCCTTGACCGACGTCAGCCTAATACTTTGATATTCGGGCCGACCGAGGACAGCGGACTACCCAAGTGTAAGGACTGCAGCAATGTGAGATGAAGAACATCTTCAAAATGGCTGTACTTTGTACTTCACAAAATAGTTGCACTTTGCACACAAAATGTTTGGAATACATGCACAGTAATAAGCACACACTAAGTACTTTTACACACGGAGATACATCGAATAACTCTAGTTATGCCCCTTGACACAATACAAAGTCGCAGTTATGCCAAAACACAGCACTCTTCCAAAAAACATGTAGTTGCCTTGCTTTATTTATGCTTAATGTGTCCTTTTTGCCCTTATCATATTCGTTTTGCTCATTTAATCTCTTTTTATGCCCATTGTACTTCTGTTGTACTCGTTTTACCCTAAACAAGCCCTGTTTGCTTTAAATATACTTGTTTTGCTTTACTGTAAAATGTTTTATCAAATATCTTAATTTTAAGCATTTCATTTAATTAATGAACCTTTTGTGCCTCTCGTTTGTCTAATAATGCAGTTTGTGCCCTTGTAATCCTCTCTTATCTTTTTTATAAAATAGACTGTTCGTGCAGATTTTCATTACCTTTGGTTCTTTTCTGGCCCTTTTTCCTGCTCATTTCTCTTAGTTTAACTTCACTGTTATCTCTGCACCTTGTAGCTCTGAATGTCAGTCTCGGGAATCCCGGTTCTGACACCATATTGCTCGTCTAGTTAGGATGTAATAGACTAGTCTTTGTGGGTTCTGTTCAAGCAGCTTTATTATGTACAAACACATGACAATTGAAGCTTATTAACCTTAACTTGGGTAACCTATATACAAACTAGCTACATTCATTCATACATGCTCCCTCTTTGGCTGCGCTTTCAAAATGCACTGAGTATAGCACATGCTTGCTATTTATATATGCACGTTCAGTCCTTGATATGCTTCTTAGACACATCAAACACACTCTGTTCTACAATCATGTTTGCCACTGATTGTTTGAGAGACCACTCATGAGGTATGAGGATGGTTCTGCTGAGTTTGTCCACTAAAGTGTTGGATTTCTTCAGTATCTGCATAGCTGCTAGAAAGTGGTTGGATGAGATCACACACACTCATTGCTTCTCGACAGAGGGTGGGATTCAGCTCCCCCTGTTTAGTGATGTTCCAGACCACGTTGTTGTCCATTTGTATTGCACTAGTCCATAGAGGGGGAAAGCTCTGAAAGGTCTACAATGCTAGAAGCACCAATCTCATCTCTAGGACACTGATATGTAGATTGATCTCCTGTAGCGACCACATGCCTTGAACAGTCCATCCTGAGTAATGTCTCCCCTCACTCTAGCTGGGAGGTGCCCATTGTCAATGTGGTGCTGGATGAAAGAAGGATAAATGGACACCCTTGGTTGATCTCCTTGGAGTGGACCCACCAAAGGAGAGAGTTTCTGAACACTTGAGATGATTTTATTGCATGATTTAAGGGATAATGATAAAGACCATTGCACTGCTAGGGTCCATTGGAGTATTCTCATGTGTAAGCAGGCAGTGGGAATCAGAGTTATAGTGGCAGCCATTGACCCTAATGCCTTGAGGACCAGTTTGCTGGAGGTGCTGGCATGGAAAGAATATGACTGATGTGTCCTTGCAATGTACAAACTTTGTTTTGAGGCGGAAGGGTTAGGTAACTGATTGTGTAAGCGAGCCCCTATAAAATATATCATTTGAACTGGTTGAAGATGAGATTTGAACATGTTGATGGTGATTGCCAGCGAGAGTGCCAGGGGAAGCAAATAGTAGATGCCTGGTTGTTGTGGTGAGGAGCCAGTCATCTAAATAGGGAAACATTCTGAATCCAAGCAGTCTCAGGTGAGCAGCTACTACTGCCATGCATTTGGTGAACACTCTGGGGGCTGTGGTGAGATCAAAGGGGAGAGCTCTGAATTGAAAATGACTGGCTCCCAGTGGAAAGAGTAACTTCGAGATTGACGGTTTATTGTGATGTGATAATATGCATCTTGAAGATTGATTGAGCACATCCAGTCATCCTTCTGAAGAAGAGACAGAATGAACTGAACCATGACCATCAGGAATTTGGAATTTTTCACACACTGGTTCAAATTGCCTAGATCCAAAATTGGTCTCAGGTCCACCTGTCTGTTTTGGCACTAAAAAAGAACCTTGAGTAAATTCCAGATCCTGTTTTGTCTGGTGGGACCTCCTGGATGACTTTTGTCCAACAGCTTTACGATTTCTTGAGCTGCTTGCTCCCTCTGATTGGGTGGAAAATCAGGGAGAATTTTCTTGGTTTTACTCAAATCTGTAAAAAGAGAATGAAATATCCTCTGGATATGATTCTTTGCAACCAAAGCTAATTTTTGATGGCTAACCAGGTGTCTTGGTGCAAGGATAAGTGCTCCCAAATACAGCTAGGCAACCTTTTAACAACTGCTGAAAGGATCTGTTTGAGAAAGAATCTCAAGATCCTTGGTTCTGCGGACCCGTCTAACATGTGGGTGGTGTCTACCATTATAATTATTTCCCCCTCTGCCTCTGGGAGAAAATTCCCCACATGACTCCTGGAAAGGACCTTGAGATTTTTTGAACTACATTTTCTTACTACCATGTTTATTCATGGAAAAAGGTCTCCATGGGGCTGAAAAATGAATTCCAACAGCAGACAAGGTCTTTCCATCCTGTTCACTATGGGAGAGAATCTCTTTCACTGTTGGCACAAACAAGGATGATCCATCAAAGGAAGCATTGATGAATGATGCCTTGAAGGGTTCCACAAAATCACACAACTGTATCCAGGCATGTCTCCTTATGGCTATGCCTGAACCGGCCACCCTTGCAATACCTTCTGTGGCATGCAAGATCAACCCTATGGACACATTTGTAATCAACTGTAGGGTGGCCACTCATGACGAAAAGGACTTCTGTTCCTATGCAGACATGGACTCTGGGGCAGAATGAGAGAGTTTCTTTATTAAGTCTCTCTCTAATCTGAAGAAATGTGCCAGGTAGTTCAGGGATCACAGGGCAAATGTTGCTGAAGCATAAACCTGCTTCCCAAACCTGTCCAATTCCCTAGACTCTCTGTTAGGGGAATGGACAGTAGAGCTCTGTTCAGCTAACTCCATTTTGGTGGCTGCTACAACATCCATGACATCTTCAGGAATCTCTTTTGCCCAGTATGGTCTATCAGCTGGGACACTCAATATTTTATCAGGACATTTTGGAATAGGTTTCATGGAGTTCAGTTCCTTCCAAGCCCTGCGGGAGAGAACATCTACGAGCTCATCCACAAGGGGGGGGGGGGGTAACCCAAAATGAAGATGGGCCAGACCCAAAGGCTTCCAAAAACATCAATTCCTCCTGGGAAGGGGATTGGGAAGACCAGCCACTTTTGGTGAAGGATATCTAGGATGTCTCCAAATGAGACATCCTCAGGTGGGGAGCTAGGAGACCCTTTCCCCTCATCAAAGTAAGTGTCTTCAGTGAGTCATTCCTGTAGGGAATCCAGGTGCCTCCTCTTGCACATGCTCTTCCAAGAGATCTCCTCAGTGGGATGTTCTAGGGAGGTATTGGAAGAGGTATGTTTCACACCCACATCTATCCATATAACTGTATAATTGGCTTATTTCTTTAACTTATTTATACACCCATAAAACTCTTTAATTGGCTTATATCTTTACATTTGTATAGCAAGCTAACACAATACAATTGAGTATTCCCCTTACCTAGCTCATTGATTGTTTGACTCCTCCTTACCTGTTTTTCTCGGTGATACCCAGCTCGAGCTCACTCCGCTCCCCTACCCTGCCCCCATTTCCCACGTGCCCCCACTACCTCTAGATTTATACCTAAACTTTCCACCTACCTATTCTACACAAATCCCTTATATCTTCCCACCCACATACTCCCTCCCACAAAACTGACACCCCCCATTATTACAGGCCAACCACCATCCTTACATTCAATCTCACTATCCTCCTTATGCTAGCATCAGAAAACTACCTTACCTCCTATCACTCCATACTCAATGTTACCTATACACGTCCAACAAAGCATACTTCCAACAACACTCCTCCAACCCAGCACTACAGCCTGCATATATCCCCAAGTACATATCACCACATCACTTGTCTACCCATCTCAGGAAGAATTCTCCCAACCTCTCCCAAATCTCTTCCACCCATCTCAGGAAGCATTCTCCCAACCTCTCCCAAATTTCTTATCACAAATAAGTACATAGTCATCCTGACTAAACTGTTCAAGCTCTTACACCATAATTTAAGCCATCAACTAATCCTAGCCAGTGACATTCACCCCAACCCAGGGGCAAGCCCTTGTATAAACTCCACATCTAAGCCATATCCCACACCCAACTAAATTCCCATGACTAGACCAAAAAATAGCCTTTTACTACTAAGCTTATCTGTAACATCAATAACAAAGTACACCTATCTACTCCATGCTTTGCTATCCACCTATTCCCCCAATATACTATCATTAACCGAAACCTGGTTTAAACCCACTACATGCGACATGTACTACGCTACGACAGACTGCCTAAAAGGGGGGGGGGGGGTAGCATTAATTTACAAAAACAACCTACAAATTGTCACTATCAATCCTCAAATCTCTCCCATCAATAATTCTGAACTTCTCTCCTAGCCAAACTCAAACTTTGTGACAAAAAAAACAATCAATAGTATCACTCGTTACATACCACCAGGTAACGATATTCCCTCCCTAAAAGCCCTCCTACATTGGGTAAATCATAATCAACCCCAAGAAACCATCATCCTATGTGACTTCAATATTGACTGGAACACATGCTCAACTACAGTTTACCATCATAATTTCAAATCCAACTCCGTCGACCACACTATGTTCGAACACGGCAATGTCGAACTTCAAAAGCAAGCCTAGGAATGGGTTTTAACATGGATTGAGATAGGTGTTCACTGCTATTGCCGAACTACAAACCTCACCCCTATCTCGATCCATGTTAAAACCCATTCCTAGGTTTGGTTTTGAAGTTCGACATTGCCGTGTTCGACTTTCCATGTTCGAACATAGTGCGGTCGACAGAGTTGGATTCAAAATTATGATAGTAAACCTCAACTATTAACCCCAAAACCCATATTAATCTTGACAGCTTCTCTCAATCATTCAATCTGGCACTAGATTAGGAAACAGTAAAACAAAAGAAAGTCTCCTAAACTGGATCTTGATAAATAAGACCAATGCTCCATACCATGCAGAAGTCCTTCCAAACACCCTTAGCGACCACCAACCCACCTTCTTACTAAAATATAAAACCTAAATCAACTCTACCCCCATTACAAATTACCCAGAACAAAAATAACTTTGACCCATACAACTTCAAACTGGAACTAAAACACCACAACTGGAACATACAAAAAGTACTACCCTAGAACAAGCAGTAACCCAATTCAACAATACTTTCCTAAAGATCTTAAATGATTAAGCCCCAGCTCATATCACTAAACTCAAAATGAAAACCGCCTCCTAGCTCAAAAGAGACACCAAAAATAAGATAGCACAAAGGAATAGAGCCTGGCACCTATGGAAAGCCACTAAAACACTAGCAAATATAGAATTCCAAAAACTTAGAAACAAAACAAAAAAAAACTATTCTCCTGAATAAAAATAGTTTCATACAACTGCAAAACCGGCATCAAAACAATCCCAAAATGTTCTGGACAGGAATAAACTACTCCACTCTGGCAAACCCTCCACCCCATCTCCAACCTCCACAACCAATATAACAGATATACCTCACTCATTCAACAAATACTTCATAGAAACCATCTCTAAAGCTAGTTCAAAACCAACCCACTGCTACCACCACCAATTTCCCTGAACCTATAGTTAGACCCAAAACAGCCTTCCAATTCCAAACCATCCCCACCAACTATGTTAAAAGATTACTAACAAAACGTAAACCTACCACCCTAGCAGCTGACTGCATCTCTGCAGAATACCTGCAGTTGGCAGCTAATGAACTCACCCAATCTCCATCCTCCTTAATAGATCCATATTTGAATATTCCATTCCACCAGTCTGGAAAACCTCTATCATCCCTCTACACAAAGGTGGTACATCCACAGACCTCTTCAACTATTGCCCAATTGCCATCCTGTCCCCACTAGCAAAAATACTTGAAAGTCATACACCAACTTATATCATACCTACTTAATAACCAACTTCTCTCTCACCCAACATGGATTCCACCCCACCCACAGTACAACCACAGCCCTACACTCTTTCACAAACCACATCAATCAAAACACACTCTTAGGCAAACTCAAATCTGCCATTTTCTTGAACCTGTCAAAAGCTTTTGACATGGTCAACCATCCTAAACTACTCCACTCCCTCACTGAGCTGGGCCTCAGTAATCATGCATTAGCCTGGTTTTAGAACTACGTACAAGGAAAGCAACAAGCAATTTGATGGGACAACAATCTATCCTCACTGCTACCCATTACTACTGGAGGCCCACAAGGGTCCATTCTAGGACCCCTTCTATTCATCAAGTTTCACTAATAATCTCCACACCTGCCTAGATGCAATTGTCATACAATATGCAGACAACTCACAGTCATCAGCCAATGATCCTCACAAACTCCTCTCTATCACCCAAAAAGTCTTCCAATCTACCAAAACATGGTTTAACAAAAAACTATTACTAAATCCCAAAAAGACCAAACTGTTGCTATTCCAACCAAACAAATCCACCACAATGCCCAACTCGTTTAATATTGTGTCCAGAAATGGAACTAAAATCTCTCCAGACACTCATACTAAATTGCTAGGGGTTACCATTGACAACAACCTCAAATTCGATCTACATATAAATCAAACCATAAAAAACATCCACAAAAAACTTGGCAGTCTTTACAAAATTAAACAGTTTCTAACTCAACCTGCCAAAATAACCACAGCTCAAACTCACCTCATCTCCACACTGTTCTATGTCGCACCCATCTTCACCAACCCACTCAAAACTGAAATTGCCAAGCTCAACATCTGCTACAATCAAAAAGCCAAATGTGCCACTGGAGCCTGCTACCGAACTCACCACTGTCACTCACTACATCAGCTTTAACTGACTTGAGTTCCCGAATCTCCTATCATTCCATCAGCTTTCTTTTGCCCACAAACTCCTACCACAGCACTGTCCAACCTACTAAAACTACAAACCAATCCCAGACAACTTTGCTCTAGTGATAAAAGACTTATAAAAGTAACCAAACGCAATAACACAGCAGGTGATTCCTTCTTCCAAAACCACAAAGGCAAAATTTGGAAATACCAATTCAAAGGTTTCATTCAAAAATGACTGAAAGAACACCTAAAAATCTCATGGATATGCTCCTGCCCCCCCCCCCCCCACCCCAGGCTGACCTTCCATCCTCTTCCCATTCTTTTACTCCCTGTCACATCTTCCCTTGATGCAAAATAGTAACACCTACCAATGGTGTCCCACCTCCTTATATCTACCCAGACAGTTCAAAAATATTCTCTTTCCAACCTAGAACTCTACTATTAGTCACAAACTGAACCGTAACATCTCACCTAACCTCCTCTTACTTATGTTTGTCTCAGACAATGTGATAATTGGAACTACTGTAATCTTTGTAGCTTTCATATTTTTAAACTTCATAACTACGTAACCTTTTTTATATCTCATGGGACACTACTGTGCCAATGACAAGGGGCTGTTTGTTGGGCACACTGATCTGGCTACATGCATTGTAAAGGAGTTTCAGTGCACATGCATTGTGAAAGTGTTGGCTTGGCCATGATCAAACACATTTTCTGAATCTCCAGCTGAGTCCGACTCACAGGCTAAGAAAGCAGAAAGAAACAGAAGGTCTGGGGTCTGGATGTAGGAATATGCACCCACTGAGAAAAGAAGAGAATGAGAACAGAAACGCTCTTCATTCACATGCAGCACTGAAAGTAAATTGTGCAGAAGCCAGAAGCCTAAAAGTGGGGAAGTAAATCCACTGGATGAGAGTGCAAAGTACATACACATCTGAAAATAAGAATAAAGTTATTTGTGGGAACAAGGAGCCGACACTGTGAATGCAAACTGTTGCCACGAGCAAAAGCAGTAACAATTTGCTTCCACAAATTCTGAGAAAACTGCTCAGAGGAATGAATAGCTAAAACAAGATACTGTGAACTTTGATGTATGACATTTAACAGACTGGAGTTCAAGCAACAAAGAACTGTGAACCTGGTTATGGCTAACCAAAGTACAAGCCTTCTAAGTATGAACATCTTTTGTGCTACAAAAATAAAGTTGGTTTTGTTGGTTATCGGAGAGCATGTGCCTATATTTGTTACTCTACTAGCTCCATCAATTAATAAGGTGTAGTTAGAGTAAAATTATAATATGCTGAAAGTAGGTGAAAATCTAGAAAGTTTGAGAAATGTGCTGGACACGGAGTCTAATACTGGTAAAAACATGAGTTCGAGGAAATGGAGTATCCATCTGAGCTAAAATTCCTGGTAATAAGTGATAATGTAAATACATATATATGTATGACTACAAATGAAATACTGAATGCTCAAAGGAGCGAACGTTCTCCTTTACACTTTGCCTGCAGCTCTGTATGTGAGATCTCTGTACAGAGGTATCTGGGAATTTTCACTTTCTCCACTGTTGTGCGATCACAGACTTGGTATATATAATTAGCAAGAGGAATGGCAGGTGCAGGGGGGGGGGGCTTTTCCCCTGCATAAAACAGTGTGTTTTGTTAATTTGTGTTTTTTTTTTTTTTTTTTTTGATCGGACCTTTATAGATGGATTGGTTCACTCATTTAAAATGTGCTTTTTCATTAAGTAATCAAGTATGCAAGTGGGAAAATAATGTCAGTTCACTTAGTTACTGCTTTGGAAATGTCATCAATAAAAACACTTAGGATGCAATTGACTCAGCTGCAATAAGTTTACAGCATCTCCCCTTGGACAGGGCATGTCAATCCAAACTCAAACTTTATAAGACGATCATATTCTGTGAATGAAACATGTGAGGAAAAGGACCACATTCATGAGACTGCTGCTCATCCAATCAGTACTTTGGAGACCTAAAATGAGTTCAGCTGGGTTGCATCAATCTCTGCTTGAGAAAGAGGTGCAAGACAAGATAGTATTTTCTCTTCACCTAAGGTGAAGCAATAAGTACAAGCCCTTGTAAAAATTATGGTTGCTGACAGATGATGTGATAAGATAAACCTTAGTTAATTGACCATCAATGGCCCAGTGTGTGTGGGATAAATAATGTCAATCCCATTTGAATAAATGTAGTTCCCCAAGTCATTCAAAAATACAGGAAATCCAATATTAGCACAAGAACAGAGGTGCATTACCTATATGATTTTCTTTAGGTTATTTAATTTTATCAGAACAAATTGTTGCACCTTCTCCTAGTCAGTTTTAATGTTTTCCTACTTGTAAAGGTTTAGGGGAGGGCTCAGTATGCACCCTGTATCCCAAATTATTTTCTACAAAACCATCAAGATGTTAGTGTTTTTGTATCTGTTCCATACTTGAAAGTGCTGGATTCATCCTCTGTGATCATAACTGAATTATAGTTGGACTTCTGGCGGGATACAAGTTCCACAGTCATAGAAACTGGAGTCTTCCTTACCTTTGAAAACAAGCCTCTGTAGTGGATGCATCACATCTGCAGCCTAAAAATGTAGATTTTTTCAGAATTATTTCACTTTTGCACATCCTCACAGTTTAACCTTTTGCTCCATTTTCCTTAAAACCTTATGACTTTATTTAGGTTATTTAATTTTATCAAAACAAATTGTTGAGTTTTTTCCTTGTCAGTTTTACTGTTCCCCTTTTACATCTTTATTAAATAATCACATTTTTCATTTTTAATGTGAGATTATACACATCAGTTGAAAGGAAAATCATGTTTCCACTGTTACTGTAATTTAATACACAACAATTTTCATTCATTCCACCATTATAAAAGTTGCTTAATTCCTGCTTTCCCTTAAACCTCAATCCTTCTGAATATTATTCTGCATGTATTGTTCCCACAGAGTCCATTTATTTCCATTACATTTTCTCATTCCCTCTCAAAGATCCCAACTCCATTTTTATATCCTTAAAAATATTCAGAACATCTTTTAAAATTGGGAATAGATGTGCTTTTTTGGCAGCCAATAACATTAAACTTGGTAAGGCCTTAGTATGTTGAGGCAGCTCTAAAAAATCATTTCCTTCATTGCAACCACTTGTTTCCAACATTTTTGTCAAAGTACTCTGTAGGACACTTTCTTTAAATTTGCTAACTCACTCCATTCTCAAAAATAAGTTCCTGATTACCTTACTTCACCATCACACCTCTAACATTTACTATCCATCTGTGCAAAAATCCATGAATTTGACTTGGAGTATAAAAGCACCAATTAAAATGCTTATTTTCAGAAATCCTAAACCTTTTGGACTTTGTCATATAGTAGAATGCCTTACCATTTTCCCTTTGTTTTGGTGTAAACTGCCTTTCCATTCTCCTTTCACCATTTTTTCTAACCGTCTAATTCTTATAGTTACCATGCAGACAGTCTTTTATACACCCTATTAATTATGCCTTTTTAAGAGCAGCTTCTGTTCTAGACTCAAACTAAAACTGTACTAGAGCTGGTCTTTTACACAACATTCCCTTTCACTTGTCCTTTGCCTGTACTCTATCAATTCATGAGGGGGAAGGCAGTCTAAATGTGCAACACAAACTTGTGGGTTTACCTCATCCCACTATAACCTTTCCCACCAGAGTTATTTGCTCAAAATACCTAGTTTCATTTGCTAATCTCTTCCAGTAATGGGGGACAATCCTACTTAGCTCTTGTCCCCTTTCCCATCACAAATAAATTCCTTCAAGTCTTTGCTATCATCTAGTGCTCATCCTCTGGCTGATATTCCATAAGTAACACATTTTCACTGTTTGCGTCTTCCTACCCATATACATAATCAGGAGATTCCAGCTTCTCAATTTTTATCTTGTTAAATTTCTTCTGCCATATCCTTAGTTTCCATAACATAATCACTTAAATACTTATGTTATGTCCCCATAAGGGGAGTATTGTGGAATCAATGTGTGGGTTCATAGTTTACTACTACTGCTTTTTTTGTTTTCATTTATTATATATCCCCCAAAAAAATGAATTGGTCTCAAAATGTTCCACAACAATGGAGGCATTTTTTTCTGTACCTGCAAATTAAACTAACTTTTCTTGAATATCATTCCAGTTACATATTGGAGTGTGTAAATCCCTTATTTTCTTACAATGGCTCTACGTATAAAAACACAGAACAATGGGGAGAGAGGACATCCATGCCTGGTTCCACTATTTAAATACAATTTGTCATAGAAGAACCCTCCTTCCTTACATCTTGCCTCCAGTTCTTCATATGTCCTCCTTATTAACCATATTATTCTGTCATATGCTGTCAGGGGAGACAAATACTGCAATTGCTCTCCTTATAAAATCCCAACCAGTGCTAAACAATGCTTTCTATGTATCAACACCCACCCATAATAGTTGTGATTTTTAATACTTTGCTTCCCTTTGGATGATCATTGTTCTATTACCGTTGTCAAAAGTTTGCCTCTCCTACACAAAATAACACTGATCCATATCCATCAACTTTGGTACCACCTTTGCCACTTTACTACCTAGTACAGGCAAATAATTTATTATAATGGTTTAAAATTGAACTGGGTCTACATGAAATCAGTTTAGAAGGGCCTTTACCGTCTTTGGTTAACAAAGCCACCAGAGTTGTCTAAGATGCTGGTATCCTCAGCCCCTTTTAAAAATACTGTTAAACAAAACCTCCCAAATTTTCTTAACCTTCTTCACTAACTTTACAATTTCTGCAGGAATCCATCTGTTTCCCTGCTGACTGGCAGACTACAAATAACGGTTCATCTCATCTCTCCCCATCTTAAACAATTGTGGAGTCCCATTTTCCCCTAACCATAGCATAATTGACATTGACAACCTCCAAACACTTGACCCCACACAGTTTGGTTTTGTCAAATGGAGGTCATGCCTGTTAAACTTGGTTGACTTCTTCAAAACAGTCACCAAAGCCATGGACGAGGGGAAAGACTGTGCACACAGCCTACCTTGACCTAACCAAAGCCTTCAACACTATTCCCCACTCGGGTATAATAGATAAACTCTCACAGTTGGGTATCAACCTGTAGGTTACCAGATAGGTAGCTAACTGGCTTACTGATAGATTCCAGTCAGTCAAAACAGGGGAAGCCACCTCTAGTAGTAGACCCGTAATGAGCGGTGTACCCAAAGGATCGGTCTTGGGGCCTCTACTGTTTTGGATATGCTTTTCTAAGGTGCAAGCCAAAGCTAGTGGTCTGTGGATAACTAAGTTTGCAGATGCCTGCAAGCTGAGCACTGTCTTAAATTGCCCTAGTGATGTGAATATCCTTCCAGAAGGCCTTACCCAAACTAATGACTGGTGCCAGAAGCATGGCCTCAAACTGAATACCAAGAAATGCATCATTATCCCCTTTGGGGAAAATGGCATCCCACTAATTATCACATTAATAACAATGTACTAAGCATGCAATCAGTTGTGAGGGACTTGGGCACCCAGGTTGATAGCAACCTGACTGTTGACCACCACGTTGCCTCCACTGTACAGGCAGCTTTCTACATGGCCGGCCGACCTCATAAATACGGGTATTTCATCCAGGAACAAGGAGGTCATAACATCCATGTACTCCTCCCTTATCAGACCCATTACAGAGTACAATGCTCCCTTCAGCATGTACCTTGCCAAGCACATGCAGCAGCTGGAGAGATCATAGAGGTTCCTGACCAGGAAAATCCAATGACTCAAACACCTGCCCTACACAGATAGGCTAAAAGCCCTGTCCCACTCCTCAGTCTCGTACAGACTGCTCAGAGGTGACCTGTGTTTGGCATACAAGGCCATCTCAGACCCAGCCTTGATGGAGTTGCTGCATATCCGCAAGTCAAACTCCACTCATGCAACCTGCATGCATGGTTTTAACCTGGTCTGTGACATTAATAGAACTTAGTGGTGGGATAGATGTGTCCCAAAGACTCTCCCATCTGTGGAATACACTCCCTCTCCATGTCAAGCAGAGTACCTCTCTAGCCCTTTTTAAGAGGAACCTGGATGACTGGATGGGAAACAGAAAATACACCCCTGGGATCCCACCTGTGATCCTGCTGGACAGGGGAAACGGGTACCGACTTTGATGGAACATGGGCGAAATTCTTGGCTAAGCTTAAAAGTGCCTCCGGGCCAATAGCCTAGTATCATCCTACGAACCTATGAATTAAGACTTCCATAAATATTTCCATATTTGCCTTTGTTTCCCCATTCCCCTGCTTTGTACAGCATCTAATACCCTTAGAGGCACTCTATTTTTCTTGTCATAGGCTTCTTAAGTTAGCCTACAACTCTCATTACTTTCTGTTGCCCAAATCATTATGCTATAGAGTTGTCAAAATTTCTCAGCTGCAATGTTTGTAAATGTCATCATCAACCCTTCCACAGCTTTTACATGGGGTCACGGTGTCGCATCAGCTATCACCATCTCTCTCAGTTCAGTACCACTCTTAGCTTCTTTGATAGTCATGCCCAGTGGTCATAAATTCTCACACAGTCTATCCCTATCTTTGCTGTAAGCTATTTTCTCTTGATTTCTTCCTATATTCTGGTTCCCTCTCAACCATCATTGTTCTATTAAGTTTGTACCAAGTCTTCAGCAAATAGGCTTCTACTTTCCTGTGCATATGCCCAAACCACAATAATCTATTCTCTGGCATTAGAGCTACTTGTAATTCTTCCTTTGACATCCTCATTTCTTCATCTGCCTTACAGTGTTCATACTAAGTTCATAGGTGTGTACTAGGCTAATGGCCCTGGAGCCTTTACAAGCCTAGCCCATAGAAGTGCCCTGACATCTGCCTTTCTCTGGCATTTCATCTCCATCACTTCTAGCGTTCTCAATTGCTCTGCCATGCAGTAGTACTTTTTGCACCACTGATTTGTACACCCAACTTTTCATAATCTTTGGCATTCTTCTGTCACACACTACCCCTGACATACTGTGCCAGTTGGCTGTAGTCCCTGTGATTCTAGATTTGACCTCCTTATTCAACCTTCTATTCTCCTTAACCACCCCACACACTTTTATATTTTTTTTATGATGAAGCACCTGTAATTTGCATTGTGTGAATTTGCATTGTGTGAGTTCTATCTTTTAATCAGTTTGCTATCATTCTTACCACGTATGAGTTTTAAAGCATTTAACTTCTGTATGATGCCAGCATGAGGAATGGTGTTGAAGGCCTTGGTTAGGTCAAGATGCACAGTGTGTACCACATGGCCACTGTCTACAGCCTCCCTAACACTTTCAAACAAGTTTCCCAGATTCAGTAGACCAATCAAATTATGGGGGGTGAAGCTGTTAACCTGTTCCACTATCTTCCCTTCTATCTTATTTGTCAGCCATTCGCGGCCATTAGAACTAAATTATATTTATTCCGTTTCATCCAGTGTGCCTTCAGTTTTGTATTCCATCCCCCTATCATTTGTTGAAGCTCTTGTTCAGAATTTGCATGAAACATCACATCTGCATACAGCAGCTTTGTTAACATGTCACCTTTAATGTGTTTGTTAATGAAGTCATTCACCAGTATGAACAGCAATGGTCTCAGAACTGAACCATGATGCACACACTCTCCCACTAGGAACACCTCTGCGTGTAAAACAGTTCATACTTATGTCATTAGGTCCCTGTATATAGTCTGCACTAATTTTATTAATGTTTCTAAACTCATGCATACTCTCAGCATACTCCCTTATTTCCCCTTTAACACTCTGCAATTGCTTCTCTTGTTGTTAAATATTCCCCTTCACCAATACTTCAACCTAGGTCAACCCCTCTAAATATTTCTCATTACTTCTTTTCCATATCTCTCTAACTTCTATACATTTTTAACTCCCATTTTCATTTCATCCCACTCACTAGCTATCCCTTTTGAAGTTCTATCTTCTCCAATAACTCCAGAATCAAATCCACTACCCATTCATTGAACTCTTTTTAACAGATACATAGAAAAGTGCCATGGTCTCATTTTGACATTACTAACCTGCATCCTTTCTTAGATTTTATTGGTGCATGGTCTGATATAGTTACAGAAGTCTCATAGCTTTCATTTAAATATAAATGCTCATGTGAAATATAATTTCTATCCAATCTAGCCTAGTCATTTATCTTAGGGAATAATATGCAAGTTTGAGTTCCAGCTATTAAATTCACATCTTCCATAACAAATATTTTCATATACTTAAGAAATCTACCATTTTTTTTTTTTATTTTCCCTTCCAAGTCCCCATGATACAGTCTCACTATTGCAAATCAGGTTCTAGTCTCTGCCCATAAATATTTTCTGAAAAAATCCTCCCAAGCTCCATCTAGTTTTATGCATAATTATAAATACATGCCAGTGTAATCTTCTTACCTGCCAATAATCCCTTATTGGCACAAACCTAACATTATTGCCTTTTTACTTACCATTGGAGCACTTTTCACAATTACATCCCTTTTCTTTTGACCCTGACACTGTCAAATACTCATCCTCAAACCATTTCACTGTCAAATTCACATGCTCACTTCTATCCAAATGCATCTCCCATAACATTATAATTTGTACCCTACACTTCTTAATATAGTTCAATTCTCTTTCTATCTATATCTGCAAGGCCACTACATTCCATAATATATACACTCTAATAAAAAGCTATCACTTCCACCTATTATAAATAATAGTTCTTTAGACCATACTAATATATAGGTCCATAGGAGGTCACTAGGCTAAGAGCCCTAGGGCCTTTACAAGCCTAGCCATGTTATACCAGTGTTCCTTAACTGACCGTGGTAGTCATTATTCACATAAGAAGTCTATGATCAGCACCAACTACCCCTGTCCATGAAGGACACAAGTGTCACCCCTGTTGCAAATCAGTCTATCATCCAACTGTCTAGGTTGTGCATAAATAAATTCATTTAGCAGCTCTGCTTTCTGTGAATTGGAAGTTTATTCCACAGGAGTGGCAATCTATGGGAGATGCATCTCTCTCTAGCATGCTCTGTTAATGCCATAGGCTAGGTTGATATCCTTGGAGTGAGTAACTCTTGTCCTATTTGATTTGCAGATGTGCAGCATTTCCATTAGGGCAGGGTCAGAGACTGCTCTGTAGGCCAGGCACAAGTCACATCTAAGCAGCCTATAAGATACAGAGCACAGTGACAGGGCTTTCAGTCTTTTCCACATAGGTCACGTTTTGGAGGCCCTGAATTTTCTTGGTGAGAAACCTCTGTGGTCTCTCCAGCTGCTGAAAGTGTCTGGTGAGGTACATGCAAAAATGAGCATTAAGCTCTATTAGTGTTCTGATGAGGGTTGAGTATAGAGGAGTTATAACATCCTTAGTCTTGGATGCGATGTCCTTACTTATGAGATGCACAACACAGAAGGCTTTCCTTACCACTGTGGACACATGGTGATTGCAGCTTAGATCACTATCAAGCTCTGTTCCCAAATCCCACACCACTGGGTTTGAGCTTAGGGGGGTGCTGTCAATATTGTAATTTACAGGCTTTGCCAAAGGGATATTGATGCACTGTTTTGTGTTTCATTTTAGTCCATTGGCTTTGGCACCAATGGCTGTGTTAGCCCCTTTTGTAATATGTTACATCATTGGGGGACTCAATGATTGCACCCAGTTTGCATTCATCAGGATACCTGGTAAGCCAAAGGCCAACCACTTTCACCTGGATTTCTTACAAATAGATTCCTAACAGTAGAGGGTACAGTACAGATCCTTGTGGTATGCCACTGATAACTGGTCTAGTGGTAGAGGCGGAATCCCCAACTTTGACAGTATGCATTCTGTCAATGAGCCAGTTGGTTACCCATCTAGTGATATAAGGGTTAATCCCTGGACATAAGGATTAATCTCCAGCCAAGAGAGTTTCTCAATGAGGACCATGTTTGGGATTGTGTCAAAAGCCTTGGCTATGTCAAGACAGGCAGTATGTACTATTTTGCCTTTATCCAGGGCTTTGATGACATTCTTGAATAAGTCCACCAGGTTTACTAAGCATGATCTACACTTAATGAAGCCAAACTGGGTCAGATCAAGAGTTTGAAGGTCGCCTATGTCCTTGTTAAGGTCCATGATGATTCTTTCCATGGCCTTGCAGATAAGGCTGGTTAGTCTTTTGGGTCTATAGTTCCCAGGGTCGGCTGATGGGCCCCCTTTGTGCAAAGGGATTATTGTTGCTATTTTCCACTCTGCTGGAATAAAGCCAGAGCTCCAGCTGTGGTTAAAGATGGCGCAAAGTGTTTTTATTAGATCTTGTTTTAGATTTAGTAAGCAGCTTGGGATGTTATCTGGTCCCATAGTGGCCATGTTTTTGGCCTTGGCGAGTGTGGATACGACCTGCTCTTGGGAGATACTAGGCAGAGGATTGGTATAAAAATACTTTGGGGTATGGCTGGTGGGGATGGGGGGGGGTGAAGTTTCTGCTAAATCAGTCAGCTATAGCAGGTTGGCAACTTCCTCAGGTTCCGTATGAGTGGTATCATCCACTACAAGTTCAGCACATAGCTGGGCATTCCCTTTTAGATTTTGGATGTAGCTACAGAATGCCTTATGATTATCCCTAGCTACAGATGCTAATTTAGCTTTTTAATTAGCTTTAGAGGACTTTACAATATATCCAATTTGCTTTTTCAAGCTGTAGAGGGTATTCTTCCTCTGCTGAGCAAGTTCCCTCTTGTTCTTAGACATCAGTTTCTTCCTTTTTTTACATAACCTATTTATACTTGAGGACCACTAGGGTGGTTTGTTTTTTCATAAGGACCTGGTTTTGATCCGGTCAGGTACAGCCAAGTCTATACAGTTGTTTAAGTGTTTATACAGGGCTTTTGTGCACTCACAGAAGTCATTGTTGATTGTGTTAGCAAGGGGTTTGAAACTTTTTATACCATCGTTTATTAGGCTGTAATTTGCTCTAGAAGAATTTTTCAGATTTTTTTGCTCCTGTGGGGGAGTAGGCCCAATTGTTACTTCAAATAGATTTATGGTCTGACCTTACCAGGAAGGGAACCTCTCAGGGGGTAGTGCAGTGACGTCCCATGTTGGCGAGTACTACGTATAAGAAATTTAAGCCCCTTGTGGAGGTGCAGATTGTTTCAGAGCATATGTATTGACAAAGTCCAGAAACCTCAGGTGAGCATGTTGGTGTTTGTGTATGTCACCCAATTGATGGGAGGATAGTTGAAATCTCCCATGACAAATAACTAATCAACTTTTCTGAAATCCCTAGTCCTACAGAAGTGAAATCTAAGTTGCCTGTGGACACCTAATAAATGCTAAATTTATTATTTTTTAGAAAATTATGAAAATACTGTGCAGCACTCAATTGGAAATGACTGGCCTCCAGGTGGAAATGGAGAAAGCTCCTCGACTGCCTTGAAATCTTGACATGGTAGTAAGCATCCTGGAGGTCTACAGAGTGCATTCAAACATCCTTCCTCAGAGGCAGAATGGACTGAAATGTGACCATCCAGAACTTTATCTGTTTTACAAACTGACTGAGGTGACACAATTGGCCTTAGGTCCTCTTTCAGAACTAAAAAAAAACTGGGAATAGAATCTGGATTCTAATTAGTCTAGGGGGAACCGGCTAAGTGATTTTTTTTATAACAGCTTTAAAACATCTGCTGTTGTGGACTATAGGAACCTCTTTTCTTTGAAGGAGAAACAAAGGATATAACATAACCTACGGTGATTATCCACAGCACCTCAGCATCTGATGCGATGGCTTGCCAGGATTGAGGATGCAGGAGATAAGCTATCCCCTACTGCCTTCAGATTGCAGCAAATGGAAAATTGTTCAGGAGCACTGAAAGGATTTCTCAGAAAAGGCCCTCAAAACCCTTGATTCTGCAGTCTGCCCCCACCTGCAGGGCAACATCGACTAAAATTGATCCCCTCTCTGCCTAAGAAGGACCTGACGGCAGAAGCAGCCTGGTTGAACTCTTTCTGAACCATATTTTCTTGCAACCTCTCGGATTCCTGGAGAAGTTGCTTTATAGAGTGGAGAAAGGTTCCTATCACAGAAAGGATCTTGCCATCCTGCTAGCTCCTAGGGAGAGTTTCCTTAACTTTTGGTCTACACAGAGTGTGGGGCCATCAAAGAGGGTGTTGAGGAAAGACGTCATGAAGCTTTCTGCAAAATCAGAGTCATATCCAGACATGTCAGGAAATGGCTATGTGCGTGCCTGCTGCTCTAGCTGTGCCATCACCTGCATTAGAAAGTAGATGCATGAATACATTGGACATTGGCTATAAAGTAGACAACTAGGACTCCACTCTTTTTTGGATGTCCATCTCATACCTCTCAACCTCTCAGTGCAAGAAAGCTGGACAAAGCCTGAAGGAATGGGAGGACAAAGGCCCAAAAATAGGGACAGAATTTAAAAATTGCTCCTATAAACTTAGAAAGTTAACAGGTTTTATTTTATGTATTTTCTGAAGAATATAAAGTTTGAAACTCAAATGTATGTCATTTAGTATTATTTAGTGACTCTAATCTTCAATGATTTGCCAATAAACCACAAATTTTATGAGGAACAGACCAAACATATGAGGCAAAAATCTGGAATTTCTGCAAAAATCTGTGCAGTTGAGAGGTATGCCATCAGTAGATTACCCAACAGGGACCTGGAGAGTTCTTTTGACAGGTCCCTCGGGAAACTTGTCATGTGGGCCAGGTAGATCAGTGCGCCAAGTATAAAAATCACAGAAACATAAGTGCATTTTCTGAATCTATCCAGCGCTCTAGATTCTCTTAGGTGCATCAACAGATGCGCTCTCCTCAGAGGGCTCTTTTCTAGTGGCTGCTACCACAACTAACATCTGCAGGGGGACAACTACAGTGTGCTTTGTCTTTGGTTGCAAGAAATTTTTGTCCAGCTTTTTAGGGGCTGATTTTGCCATATCAGGATCCTTCCAAGCCTACTGAGCTGCCATAGGTCTATGAGCACATCAGTGGGCAGTACCACCAAGGAGCTAGAAAAGCTAGCTCAAAGTCTTGAGCAATGCAGACTCATCAGGGGAGGTAGTATGAATGGACCAATTCCCTCTGTTTCAATTCCAAGATATCACCAAAGGGGACATCCTCCAAAAATGATCTTGGGGGGGGGGGTCCATCCCTGTCATCCAAGCGTGTGTCTTCACTGACTGTTTCTGGAGAGAAATCAAAATATCTCCTTTTACATGTCTGTTTCCTAGGACCTCTCCTTGACGGCACTTCAGGAGGTGGGGTCAGAATCAGATCGAGAACTTGCATAGGGAGCAGCCCCCGGGCTAAAGAAAGCAGACTGTCCCGGTCGACAAGGAAGTGTGGAGTCAGACACAACATCCAAAAGAGGTTGGGCTGGAGACTAGCATATGGACAGCACCACTTTTCTGGGCTTGGCCATATGAATGCAGAGGTAGAGACTGAGCCTAAAGAGACTCCCTCTCCAGGATGGCATGATAAAATAAGAGCTTCCCCTGCCCAGACTTGAACTAGCTCTGAAGCAGACATCTGAGCTGAGCTACCTAGTGCAGAGGCATCAAGTGAGAGAGTGACAACTCCAAAAGCTTTGGTAGACAATGCCCTTACAGCCTCAGCACCGATGCTTTAGCTTAGGGATGCTTCCCAATGCAAAGGAATCTTAGTCAAAGGAGTTAGGGACATAGCTGGAGTCAAGTCAAAAGACAGTCTACTCTAACATGTGTGCTACCTGGAGGCTTGGATCCATAGACCTTGCACTGAAAGGACAGACAGGGGCATGAGAAATTAGAAAAGGGGTCATTGGAGCTATTCTTGGAACATCCTGTGTGAAAGAAGCTGGGAGAACCCCTAGTTGAATTTGCGTCTGATGAATTATCCACATCATCCTGTTGACATCCGCTTTGGAAAGGCTCCTTGATAACTGAATGAACTTGGATGATGAAGCCACTGATGGTGGTCTCAGATGCCTCTTTTGCAGAAAAGGAGAATGGAGCCAAGGACTCCCGGACTCTGGTGAAAAATGAGGAAGAAGTATAGGTCATCAGATCTGAAGAGAAGTCAGATCCAATTGACAAGGGAACTTTTGTGCTGGACCCAAGGATTCTAATGGGACCAGACACAGTTTTCTTGATTTCTCTGACCTCTTTTCAGACTTGTCTTTCTTGTCTTTTGACTCTTCTTTTTGTGTTGATTTATCCATGGTTTTAGCAGGAGAAGCTGTTGAAGAAGCAGAAGATGACTGTTCTGACAGAGGAATAAGTCCTTTTAAGACTAAATTGTCCCTACGGCCTTGAATGGCTGGAGCCACAGATAAGGCATGCCTCACAGTCAGTGTCTAAGTGGGATGGTCCAAGGCAATAAATGAAGAGGGAATGAGGGTCCTTCAGGGGAATCTTATGACTGCAGACTGCATACTTCTTAAACCCTGAATGTTGTCTGCCATAAGAATGGCAATGGAACCTACAGGGCAAAAACACTGTGTACCAGGAAAAATACAATAAGTGACACTAGTAAAAAATATAAACTACACTAACACTATAGAAATAGCAAATTCTATATAGAAAAGATATACAAGAATATAATTGTACTATTTTTAATGGAATGATAAAGGGAAAGTAACAAGGTAATATAAAGGCAACTGTCTAAAAATAGGGACTAAAGAGAAAATGTAGTTATCTATTTGATAAAAATCAGAACCCTAGAAAACATGATCATCTAGGTCAGGTTGGGGTATTTGGAGGAAGGCAGCGATTATGGGTAGAGGAAGAGTCACAGCCCTGGCTCTACAGCCTCTAAAAGCACAGGGGTCGATGTGATAACCCAAAGATAATATCCATTATACTGCCATTTCACAATCTTCACATTTCTTGACTAATATCACATTGTTAATAGTCTTCTTCCTGATCATTTCAACCTTCTAAAAGTAGTCTATTGTTCAAGTCCAAAGCACTCCTGATTCTTCTAGTTAGCTCCTGAGCTTTTTTTTTCCTGTCACTCAAGCACTTTCCTTTGGAACAATGGAAAAGATTTTACAAGCAAAGTCTCTCTACATTGGATTTGTTATTGACAAAAAATGAGAGGCAGAATACCCTTCAGCTTGCTGGATCATTCATAGTTAGCCAAGTTTTTTGTCCCTTCCTTTGCCTATTCTGCATTCAAAAATGTATTTGATTCTCCAGAAGAAAATATTCTGCAGATAATTGGATACAACAACTCTAACAGAACACCTGCCTCATAACATTCCCTGAGCAGTGGGAAAAGCTTGATTCTTTTCTACCTGGTGTACAGTGAATAATTTCCAAAAGCATTTTAGTATCATCAATTTAATACTTTTCCCTTCTTTCTCAGTTTTGTCAGAAGCAGCTCTTTCTGATGGTATGACTGCACTGTTACTAATATAGGTTTTGGCTGCTTTCTCATGGCTGGATTTAGAGAACACACATGATGTGCACACTCAATTAATTCTCCTATGGACACAAATGTAGTTGATAATTTGTTCTTGGATAACAATAATGCAATCTACTCCTTCCACAGTTTCTATGGTACATCATCAGGCTTTACTTGCATACTCTTCTAAATCTATTTTAAACGGTTCTTCTTGAGAAGCTTCACGATCAGTCAGTCTTCTCATTTCAATCTCAGATTTATCAGTTTATCTAAATAGGTACTTAAATCTTATGATTTGACTTTAAAATGTATTCCTACAATACCTTACTTATTTAAACACCTCTGACTGCATCTGTACTAAAGCTAAAACTCAAACTACTTTTTGTTCAGCAGCTACAAGTTTGTTTGTTTTTTCCAGCCAAAGCTTTTACTCCATATTTTCCGACTGATTTTCTCTTACTTTCTCTAAATTTCTTCTTTGCTAGCCAGTAAGTCATTTTTATCCAAACTAAAAAAGCAAGTACAAGTTAACTATTTCTCAGTTTCTTCACTGGGGCAGCATCAAATCAACTTGCTGCTCAATGTGTAACCATCGTCTAACCACAAATGGTGTTAATGTTTTCAGTAATAATTAGATTTTAGTCTACCTAATTCAGTAATTTTTCTGAAGCCTAACCAATGTTCATAATTATCATTACAATGAAAGACCGCAAAACAAAATAATGAAAATTCTGTTGGCCAATATGTCTACAAGCAAAGTTAATAGGTTTCTGAACTGAAAGTGTCATAACATTACCAAATAGTTGCAAGAAGCAAATAAGGGCACAAACCATACATTTGTTTCAAACCTACTATACTGGTAAGAAAGCAAAACAGCTAAAGGTCTAGTGAGAAGGAGACCAACATTTTAAATGGCAAGAAAATCTGACGATAGCACAGTTTATCATCTGCAACAAAGAATGCACCAGTCAATACCAAACTGATGACAGGAGAAGCCCAAGTTTACAATCATACAAAGCTAGTAAAAAGTTTGAGGTGGATGGATGAATAAATGTGAGTGGATACCCATCTGCATACCACTGCCAATACCCGAAGAAAGATGGCCAAAGGAGATGTACTGGAAACAGACAGATACTTTCTTTTTTGAGGTAAATGCAACAATTGGAGATTATAAAATACAGTCAGAACTGGTGGTTCCCAAGCTTTTACTGTGTGTTTGGTTTTAACAAGTAAACACTTTCAGTAACTTACACAAAAACTGCATTGTGTGAATAAGTGTGAATAAACACAAATCTGTTAGAACTACTGAATCCTCTGCACAGTTCAACAAAAGTAAGCAACATCAGCAGTATATATAACGCCATAATGGTCAACATGAAAGAGCCTGTATTCACTTGAACCATTTATTTCCAGGCCCCACTGTCCCTGTCTGATCAAAAACAGACCCAAGATAACAGAGTTTACTTTGGAGAAAAACTGGCACACACTTGTGCCAAGATTCTAAAAGGTCCAGTGGCAGCTATACTATTGTCTGAATGGAGAGATGAAGGGTCTAAATGGACAGATAATGAAATCAGCAAGAAAAGGACAGTAGTACTGCAGGAAATGAATGCATCCTCAAGTCTTGGTAAGGACCTTCATGTTGTGGACACATACAAAATCTCATCAAGACAACACCGATATACAGACTGTTATCTTATAGCTTATATCATGGCTAGAGGTAGGTGAAAAATAAAAAAAAAAAGACTGCTGTGTGCACTAGTCCTAGGATAAAAAAAAATGTCTTTAAAGTGCCTAATCCTGGTGTGCCCCCTGGTGCCAGGACTGGAAAATGGCAGTGTAGAATCCTTATGACATGGAAACATTTCTACCATGGGGTTAGGTCAGACTCAGAGGGGAGGATGTCACCCCCTGTTGTAGAACAAAGTAATCCAAAAAAAACTGACAGGTCAAAAAAGAACTATAAAGATGACAGACAGAACTAATGAGAGAAAGGAAGAAATGGTTACTTTTATGCAAGAAGCCCAGACAGTAGTTAGAGGAAAGAAAATAATGCACAAGAAAAACTGTCAAAAGCTTCAAATGCAAACTTGCATTCATTAATACAAAAGGTTTAAGAAAAACATTACATAGATAAACTATGGGACGTCTGGAAAAAGAAGCGACAGGTGAAGTGTAAAAATATAAAGAACAAAACCTAGAGATTTCTGAAAGGTTTAAAAAAAAGAAACCTGGACATGGGAAAGAAAAAGAGAAAATACATTGGCTTTCTGCTTTGCATAAATATTAGACAAACTAAAACAAAAAAGTGGCCCCAAAGATATTTGAAGAGAAGTACAGTCAGGCACCCAGATATGGAAAATTTCACAACACAAAAAATAAGAAAACAAATGGGGAACATAAAGCAGAGGATTAGGAAGATAAAAATTAAACACATACAAACTTAAGTTACAGAATACTTGCAAAATGAAGAATTTTGTGTAGAAAATCCAGTGCAGGTAATGTCACAGCATGATGGAAGAGTCCTCAAATCAAGGAGAAATAGGTGGAGCATGAGACATCTGAAGAACTATGGCCATTGGAAAGAAAGATTTGATATTGTGTGCTATTTAATCAAAAGTGAAAGTAAAACTAATTAATACAAAAAATACAAAAAAGCAGCAGCAAAAATATCTGAAGAGAAATATAGCAAAGGCACCTGGATATATAAAAGGTCACAACACAAAAAATAAGAAAAGTAGAAGAGGATTAGTAATGGAGAAGTTACAGAATCAGAAAATGAAGTTGCACATTTTCTGCAAAATTAAAGATTGAGTCCAGAAAATCCAACACAGGTAATGTCACAGCACAATGGAACAATTAGTCCCCAAACTAAGGACATAGCAGTGGAACATGAGGCATCTGATGACTTGCCTAATGATGCTGCTCTGGAGCCTTCAGTAGGAAGTACAGGAGTTCACTTAGAGGTGCACAACACAGGAAGGGTCAGGAAGCAGTGGCAACTTTGAAGCAGGCAATGTTGTGAAGTGATGGGCCAGTGAGTGTCATATGAAGGAGAAGCAGATGACACAGGATGCATCTGAAGCGGATATGTCACAGGATTATGTTCTGGAGCTTTCAGGGAACAGGGAGCAAAGCATGTGCTCTTAATTTAGAAGAAAATGATCCAAGGGAAGAGTTGCTTGATTTAATAGAAATGGGAAGACATATTAAAATCTATGAAAGATACAGACTACAGAAACTAAATAAGACCTAAAATATTAGAAGTCTGACAAAACAGATGAGCACAGTAATCTAGGTTAACAGAAATTCATGTGAAGTAATAGAAATAAATAGGACAAATTACTGTGCAGCTAAATTTATTTATTTATTTATTTTACATTTGTTAACCAGGACAGTCCACTGGACAGAAGTCCATTTTCAGTGGAGGCCCGGGGAGAAAAGCTCCACACATATGAATAACATGTAACAAAAAAAACTACAAAGTTTACAAGGTATATTTAGATACAAACTGCAGTGAGTCTTAATTAACAGTAGTATAAATTAGTAACAGATAATGTTTAATAAAAAAACAGAGCAATAAGAAAAAGGAATGGAAGAAAAAATGTCATCATAGGTTCATAGGTGTGTACTAGGCTAATGCCCCTGGAGCTTTTACAAACCTAGCCCATAGGATTACCCTGGCATCGTGCCACCCAACCTTAGTTCCCAGTGCCTCTGTTGAGTACAGCCACTAGAGTAATCCCCAGGGTGAATTTTCTATTTCCCATCCACTCATCAAGATTTCTCTTGAAGAGGGCCAGAGAGGTGCTCCGTTTGACATGTATAGGAAGTCTATTCCATAGCATGGGCAGTCTCTGGGTTATGCACCTGTCCCTCCAGTACATTCATAGGTTCATAGGTAGGTACTAGGCTATCAGCCCAAGGGCCTACATAAGCCTAGCCAACAAGGTTCCCTGGCTTATGCCACCCAAGAAAGTTATTTTCCTGTGCCACCATCGAGCAGACACAGAAGTGATCCCCGGGGTGTATTTCCTATTTCCCATCCACTCATCAAGATTTTTCTTAGAAGAGTGCTAATGAAGAACTTTACTTGACATAGATGGGTAGCCTGTTCCAGAGTATGGGAAGTCTCTGGGACAGGAATCTATCCCTCCAGCATGTCCTGTTTATTGTGGTGACAAGGTTTAGGTCTCTAGAGCGTGTAGCTCGGAGGGATTGGGATTTCTTTAGGTGTAGCATGTCCAACAGCTCTGGGTTTGACATAGCTTTATATGTTAGGCAGAGACCACCTCTGAGTAGGTGATATGCTACGGAGTAAAGCTGGAGTTTTTTTGAGGCAGCCAGTGTAGGGCATTTGTTTGAGTCCAGTAATCCTCTTTGTGAGGTACTTCTGTGGCCTTTCCAGCTGCTGCAGACATCTTGTGAGGTACATTCCAAAAGGGGCGTTGTACTCTATAGTGGGTCTAATGAGTGTCGAGTAGAGGGGAACGATTACCTCTTTTTTCCTGGATGAGAACCCTTTTATGATGAGGTGTGCCACGTAGAAGGACTTCCTGACTACTGTGGCGATGTGACTATCAAAGGAGAGACTACTGTCCACCTGGGTCCCAAGGTCTCTTATCACGCATTCGGTGTTAAGTAGATTGCTGCCTATGTGGTAGTTCATGGGTACAGAGTTTTTACCAAAGGGGATGACACTGCAATTTTTGGCATTGAGCTTGAGGCCATGGCTCTGACACCAGGCATCTGTCTCAGAGAGGCCCTTCTGTAGGATGTTCACATCATTTGGGGACTTTACTATGGCTCCTAGTTTGCAGTCAACTGCGAACTTCATTAGCCAGAGGCCTTCTGCGTTAGCCTGTACTTCAGAGAAGTAGATACCAAACAGGAGCGGTCCCAGGATGGAACCCTGTGGTACTCCACTTGTCACTGGTTTGAGGTCAGAGTTGGAGTCTGCAACTTTTACAGTGTGGGTTCTGTCAGTGAGCCAGTTGGCAACCCATCTTGTGACATAGGGATTTATGCCTAGTTTATTGAGTTTAGCTATAATTCCAAAATAGGGGATGGTGTCGAAAGCCTTGGCGAGGTCAAGATAGGCTGTGTGAACCACCTTACCCTCATCTACGGCTCTGGTGACTGCCTCAAAGAAGTCGATCAGGTTCAGAAGGCATGATCTGCCTTTCACAAACCTGAACTGGGTGGGATCCAGAGTTTGGAGGTTACCAATGTCTTTGTTTATGAGTTCCATGATGATGCGTTCCATGGCTTTGCAGACCAGGCTCGTCAGGCTAATAGGTCTATAGTTCCCAGGATCAGTGGTGGCTCCCCCTTTGTGGAGTGGGATAACAGTTGCTGTGCGCCATTCAGTGGGCACAAAGCCTGATGCGAGGCTATTATTGAACATGGTGCTTAAGTGGGGAGCCAGTTCATTCTGAAGTTCGTGTAAAACGCAGCCTGGGATGTTGTCCGGTCCCATGAATGCTGTGTTTTTGGCTTTAGAGAGTGCAGCTTTCACCTGCGTAGTTGTGATTACAGGGACTCTGCATTCTTCCTGTATAGATATGGGCCCTTTAGGGGGTGGGGGGGGGGGTAAAGTTAGCACTAAACCTATCTGCCAGGATGTTGGCAATATCAGTTGGTTCTGTAATTTTCTTGCCTTTGTGCTGTAACTCAGCAGATCTGGGTGTTGCCACTGAGATACTTGACATAGCTATAGAATGCTTTGTGGTTGTCCTTGGAATTAGTGGCAATTTTATTTTCGTAGCTAGCTATGGAGGATCTTATAAGGGATCTCAGATTCTTACGGAGGCTGACCAGGGAGCTCTTCCACTCATGGGATTTTACAACAGTTTCTTCCTTCTGTTGTGCAGTTTGTTTATGGCAGGGGACTATCAGATTGGCTTCCTTTTTTTGGAGGATAGCGTCTTGGTTCTGTTTGGGATAGCACGATCCATGCACTCATATAAGTGCTTATACAGTGCATTTGTATAGGATTCAGCAGTTGTAACTGTATTGTCCATCTGCATGGGTGTCATGAAGTTCACTACTTCTGTCTTAAGTAGCACGAAGTTGGCTTTGGAGAAATTTTTTACTGCGATTTCCTTAATAGGGGGTGGGGGTAGGGGTGGGATGTGGATATCAAGGGTGATTAGCTTATGGTCGGATCGGACCAATGAGGAGTTGACTTCAGGTGTGGAATGTTCTGTTGATTGTGGTAATGAGGTTGAGGTCTCTGGAGCATATGATGCGGAGGGATTGGGATTTCTTTAGATGTAACATTTCTAACAGACCTTGGGTCAGACATGGCTTTGCAAGTCGAGCAGAGATCACCTCCAAGTAGGCAATATGAGACCGAGAATAGTTGGAGTTTTTGAGTTTGTCCATATAGGAAAAGTGTTTAAGGCCTAGGAGCCTCTTTGTGAGGTACTTTTGTGGCCTCTCCAGTTGTTGCCGATGTCTTGTGAAGTACATGCCAAATGGGGCATTATACTC
Organism: Protopterus annectens; assembly: GCF_019279795.1. NCBI lineage: Eukaryota > Metazoa > Chordata > Ceratodontiformes > Protopteridae > Protopterus > Protopterus annectens. The sequence continues at coordinate 1,275,551,509 of NC_056726.1, read as the reverse complement.
GATGACTGGCCTAATGAGGGAAGAGTAGAGGGAGACAATGACCTCTTTCTTCCTGAATGCAAAACCCTTAGTAATGAAATGTACCACAAAGAAGGACTTTCCGACCACAGTGGCAATGTGGTGCTCAAAAGAGAGGTTGGTGATCAAGAGAGGTTGCTGTCAACCTGTGTTCCCAGATCTCTTATAACGTCTTCTGCGTTCAGTGGACTGCCATCATTGTGGTAATTCATGGGAACCATTTTTTTCCCCGAAGGGGATGACGACCCATTTTTTGGCATTGAGCTTAAAGGCCATGGTTCTGACACCAGTCGTTGGTCTCAGTGAGGCTTTTCTGTAGGATGTCAGCATCACTTGGGGAGTTAATAGCTCCCAACTTGCAATTGTCTCTGAACTTTGTCAGCCAGAGTCCCTTTGTGTTGGCCTGGACTTCAGAGAAGTACATGCTAAACAGGAGAGGACCCATGACCGACCCCTGTGGGACTCCACTCGCGACTGGTCGGCAGTCTGACTTGAGTCAGCTACTTTCACACTGTGGGTTCTGTGAGCCATTTTGCAACCCACCTAGTGATATAGGGGTTGATGCCTAGCTTAGCGAGTTTTTCTATGATTCCTGAGTGGGGAATGGTATCAAAGGCCTTGGCCAGATCAAGGTAGTCTGTATGAACCACCTTGCCTTCATCCACAGCTCTGGTGACTGACAAAGAAGTCGACCAAGTTGAGCAGGCATGCTCTACCCTTCACAAAACCAAACTGTGTGGGATCCAGAGTTTGGAGATTCCCTATATGCTCAACTGGTGCCTGTAAACTGTGTGTAACTTGTAATTATTTGTGATTTTTACTGTATGCTCTACCCTGGAGCTTTTCTCCCCGGGCCTCCACTGAAAATGGACATGTATCTAGTCGGACTATCCCGGACAACAAATGTAAAATAAATAAATAAATAAATATATCCTTGTTGATTAGGTCCATGATGATGCATTCCATAACTTTGCATATCAGACTCATCAGGCTAATGGGGAGATAGTTCCCAGGGTCTGTAGTCGCTCCTCCTTTGTGCAGAGGGATGACTGTAGCAGTGTGCCATTCGGTAGGGACAAAGCCTGAGGTGAGGCTGTGACTGAACAGGGCACATAGGTGAGGTGCCAGTTCAGCTCATGGAAGCATCAAACAGATAAGACTATAAAGTTAAGACAACAAATCAATACAGAAGAGGGAATACATCAACAAAAATGCTTAGAAAGATAAGAGGTAAAAGGTTCTATCATACATACTGCAAATAGTAAACAAAAGATATAAACACGTGCAGAAAAAAAAATAGAGGAAATCCACAAACAGAAAGAACAGCATAAAAGAAGCAATTCATTGCTGACCCCCCAAAAAAAAGTAACTGGGGGGGGGGGGGGGCAAAAAGAATGAAAAATAAAAATATCACCCAAAAAAAATAAACACATTTTGTTGAAATATTTATGAAGATCCTGTGGAACTTAAAGATGCTGAATGGAAAGAAGGAAAAGAAAGAGTAAGGAGTTCTTGAAATGGGATGAAGTAACAGCCAGGGAAAATGTAACAAAAGAGAAGCTTCTATTTGGAAAATCACAGGCCCAGATGTGGACAAAGATTTAGCCCTGAATAAGATTTACTTATGTGCATCTCAAACAGACCCCAACCTGGTTAACAGGAAAAATGATATGCCTCCTTAACAGTGAATCTATAAGCCATTCTAAATATTATACATAAATAAATAACTTGCCTTTCAATGATGTACAAACTATATACTGGAATTTATGCAGACAGTTTACAGTCATTTAGAAAAAAAACCCTCAATCATGGCAGTAGAACAAAAGGGTAACAAAAGAAAGTAATATGGTACAAAGGATAGCGTGTTGCTAAACAAAGCCATAACAGATAATTGTAAAAACAGGAAGAATCAAAGTATGGCTTGGCTGGATTACAAAAAAAAAACATTCATGGATAAAGGAATGCTTACAGATTTCTAGGATACACCCTATGCTGATCAATTACTTTATAGTGACCTTGAAAAAGTGGCAAATCATTTTGCAGTTAAGCCATGACAAAGAGCAAATTATTATCCCAAGGATAAAAGATTCAAAGGGGGATATTCCAGAGTGATCCTTTGTCACTGCTGTTGTTTTGTCTTGCCCTTAACCCATTAAAGTTGTTCACTCAATAGATTAGATTATGGTTACAATTTGCCTCCCAGAAAACTACCTTAAAGACTTCTCATCTACTTTTTGTGGAAGCCTTTAAACTACGTAGTTCATCAGAGGAGTTGAAAGCACAACTGCCAGTGACTAAAACTTTCTCAGATGACATAACAATGCATAACAATGCAATTTGATCTTGATAAATGTAAAAAGGTAATATTTAAAGCAGGAAAGTTGCAGTATCAAGAAAATATCAATCTGGGGCAGAAATGTGATATAAAGGAAATCAAGCAGAAGGGAATGTACACATGGGAAATGATGAAGGATTGGTAATGAAACATGAACAAATGCGAATAAAATTCACCAAGGAATAATTCAGAAGACTAAAATTTATATTGAAAACAACCTTTTTATTCAGGAAAAAGTACAATCTATAAGCCAATTTGTTTTTCCCATTTTAACTTGCAGTTTTGGCATGATTGGCTGGCTCCAAAAGGTATTAGATTAGTTGAACAGGAAAACAAGAAAAATGCTCCATGATTATCAAATGATATATAAAAGTTAGTGTATACTAAGATTATATATTCCTCGCTCTGAAGGAGGTATAGGCCTCCTCAAAATTGATTACATGTATAGATCTGCAGTCATGGGACTGAACACGTACCTGCTGACATCATCAGATCCAAGCATAGTTGAAGTTTTAAAACATCAGGAAAGGAAGGCTAAGTTGATCTCTCTGCTTAGTTTAGCAGAAGCATTCTGGTGTCAAACAGGAATGTAAATCAAACCAGAAGTAGACAAAAATCAGAACTGAATGTGCTGAAAAACAAAAAACTGAATATAATGAGAAGGATCAGACGAGATGGAAATATGGATAAGCCATAAATATAGTGGCAGATATAGAGATATCCTGGAACAACCTCATGTCGATCAGGATCTGAAGCAGGAATGTTTAAGAGGAGGTAAAACCAAAAGATGAAAAGTTAATAATGGCAGCCTGGGACAGTGGATTATGTACAAGTTGTTTAAAAAGTCCATTAAACACGTGGGATAAACAGACAAATGTAGGTTATGTAAGAAAGAACTGGAAACAGTCACACATTCTTGCTGGGTGTGATACACTCATGGTAAAGGGCCTGTACAATGAAAGGCACAATAATGTGGCAAGTCCATTGCATTGGGGATTGTATAAACACATTATAGAAGTAGCTGAAAAGCATTGGAAACATGAACCACAAACTACTATAGAGAATGATTTAGTGTACATCACATGGGATCACCCATTACGAACAGTTCAAAAACTAAATGCGAGGAAAAACCGATATGGTAGTCCATTAAAAAAAAAGATAAAAGTAGCATTGATCACTGAAATTGCTTCACCCAGTGATCACAGTGTCTTACGTACAGAGAGACACAAAGTTATAAAATATCAGGGATTACTGGCAGAAATGAATGCAATGTGGAAGAAAGATGCCCAGAAAATTCCAATAGCAGTAGGTGAAATGGGTCTAATTAAAAAGACTCTAAAGAGGTACTTAGATTTGCTACTAAAGGTAGCGTGGTCTCACAGCAAGACGTTGTCCCGTTCGATTCTCAGCTAGAGCGCCTTCTATGGAGACATGCGTGAATGGGCGTACCTTCGTTGAAGGTTGTGCGTTAGGGCCGGCAACTCAGTACGTAAAAATCAACTGCCAATCATTAGTGGACCGGAGTTTCGCTGTGGCGACCCCTAACCGGGAAAAGCCGAAAGACACATGTAACTCAGTATGAATTGAAGAAGTCGTCAGTTCTGAGCACTTTGCAGATGCTGTAAACAGCACTTTTGGTTGATATCAAAAACTGAAGCAAAACTAATTTCATAAACTTTAATTATACCCTGACTTAGAAATGGAGTCCACTCCCATCATGGTATCAGAAACCCAGAAGACACCTAGAAATTAAACTGGGAGACTATAAAGGTGCCTGTATTTACTCTAATCATTTGTTTCCATACCCCACTGCCCCTGCCTGATTACAAACAGCCCCAGTAGAAGACAGCTTACCCTGTAGAAAAAGGGGTACACGTTTGTGCCAAGACTCTCTAAACTCCTGTGGAAACTGTACTATTGTTCCTACCAAATAACATCACAGATGACTCACAACCACTTTCCTCCATATAAAGCATAATCAGCTACAGACATGTGAAATCAGCATGTGTAAAAAAAGCCAGTTTCAAAAAAGATATTTTACTAGGGAGTTGATCATTATCAAGTGCTTTAAAGGGTTAGCAAGAACTTTTGTCTGCTTAAAGGCGTAGATGGCTAGCCATCTCATGGTCCCTATGTTCACTTGTCTACAATGCTCCTATACTACAGGAAAACCTCTTAGCAGCAGCTTTTCTGGTGTATGTATTCAATTACTATTAACAAGTGACACTTTAGAATCACGCAGTTCATAAATGAGAAATAGCAAACAGCTCTAACTCAGTCCAGAAGGATAAAAATCACTTATCAATTATATGCTTAAGCAGGTTACAGAAGCAGATTTACACTAGGGTTACCCTGAATAGTCCTAGGACATCACCAGCTAAAGGCATTTGCAATGAAAAAAGATTAAATGGACAGAGTGAAATGCAATGATGACTGACATATTCAGATCCTCTGAATTCATAATCAGAATGGTTCAATGTACTGTAATAGGTTAAGAAATATTAGTCATTGGGCAGCTAAACTTTTTTTTTTTAATATAACCACGGAAGACACTGACTGCAAGAATGCTGCACATGAAATATTACTTCTAAAGGAAAAGTACTGCCTGCATATATGTAAAACTTCATATCTCCTATAAAAAAGTTTAAGTACTTACAAAAAGTAGTATCAGCCTTAACTGCTAATGCTCTGACAAATAACTGTCTGTGATCACCTGTTCTCAACTTTTTCCCTCAATGAATGTTGTGGAGTACATAGTCTTTGAGAACTCTGTTCAAACTGGCCAAGAGGAGAGATTCAACTATTTTGGAGCCCCCCCCCCCTCCTCCTTGTGGAAACCTCGTCTTGACCAACCCATACATACTTCATTCAGGACCAATGTACCTTGAGGTAAGAGAAAAACACACTTAAAAAACAACTTTCAACATTATATGCATTCACTGTTTGGGTCTGCACATTTGTGAAGCAAATTCTTGTTCTGGAAGAATATGTCACCATACTTAGAATTTATGTTGTCAGAGATTAAAATGTATTGCACTGTGACTAAGATTGCTACCAGCAATTCTAAAGCAAAAATGAGGGTCACACAATCAAGGACAGCTGAATTTTCATTGTGAATACAAGATTAACTTTCAGCAACAAATGTCCAACATACAATTAAACACAAATTACACTGAACTACAGAATATCTGCTTTAACTGTGGAAAGGGAAATAAGTTTTTTTTTTTTTTTTTCAGATTAGGACGAATAATTCTGCCAGAACCATCACATTTTAAATGTCTGTCACTTGGCCATTATGAACAGATTATTAACAGTACTCAGCTGCAGTTAATTTCAATTTCTGGAGAACAAACTTTTGTACAGAAATTAAGAACACGGATCACCCTTAAAATAATTTTGAAGACTTATCTCCTGTTTTGGAGTCCGAAACACAACTACAGTCCTGTAAGACAAGTTTGAGTGTTTTAAACATACTCTCAAGTTATTATTTTGTTTTTTAAAATAACACTAAAGTAATACCAAAATAAACGTGGATTACTTTAACACAAAATATATGGCCTCACTTTTTATATCCCTTTCCCATGTTGATGGCCTGGAATACAAGAAGCATGCCAGATTGTATGTTCAGATAGTCTTACATATGAAACCAACCTAGTGCTATGCTGCCGCTCAGCTACCCTCCACCACAGGAGAGGAGTGGAGTGTTACCACTGGCTACCAGCTCAGAACGTGTGAACCAGCTGCACATTAGGTACATTTTGAACAATCTGAATAGTTGGCAGGGCCTGGGTACTGGACAACACCTGAGTTGGACTTTGAACAAACTGCACTGTTTGAAGGCCTTGGCTGCTGTTTGCTGCAGGAAGGGTATGGAGTGTTTGTACTCCACTTGGACTTGGTGTCACATGCAGCTGTAAATTCTGTCCACCTGACACTGGATTTTGAAGGATCTGCATAGTGTTAAGGTTCTGTGGAGTTGATGTAGTCTTCAGGCCAGTCATGTTCTCCACAACCTGCAATGTTTGCTCACCCTGGGCATTCTGAAAAATTAGCACCTTTTGACCAGACTGTGTACTAGGAACTTCTGGGGCAGACGACTGAATGTGTATGTTCTCTACATCCTGCATAAACAGACGTGTTTGGTCTCCATCAGCATTCTGTAACACGATAACATTTTGCATGCCATCATCTGTCTGCACAGTTTCTATATTTATATCTTGAACTTCTTCCATGGCCTGAAGGCTTTCTGGCCCCTCCCCTGCACCTAACAGCTCTCCCCCTTCAGGGTTCTGCACTACGATCACATTCTGGCTTTCCTGTCCAGTCTGTGATACTGGCGTGTTTGGCAGGGCTTGGAGCTGAAGATTTGTACTAGTTTGAATAGTCTGTTCCGGCATATTCTGCAATAGTATCACATTCCGTCCACTTGCTACAGTCTGTAAACTCTGATTCTTTGGCATGCTTTGTACAGCTGGAATTTGCAGTGTGGGAGTTACCTGGACATTTGGTACAGACGTTGAAGGACTCTGGACAAGGATCAAGTTCTGTCCAGTTTGGATGTTCTTCACAGCTGGTTTCTTAGCTCTGCTCCTTTTGCCAGAAGTCTTAGGAGGCTGGGTTACTTGTACTGACTGAACAGGACTGGGGTTATTCTGTACAAGTAACAAGTTTGGCACACTTTGGATAATGGGAGGTTTGGGTTGGTTAGGAACAAATTGTGGTTGCCCAGTGGGTAAAATAATAAGCTTGGGTGCACTCTGCTGCACATTTGGTATAAGTTGCAAGCCCTGGGGAGTCTGCACTAACAGGAAGTTCTGGGAGTTTGGTGTTGGCTGTGGATTTGCCAGTTCTACATTCAAAGTCAGTGACATGTTAGAACCACCTTGTACCAACTGAAGATTCTGCAAACCCTGCCCTACCTGAGGCATTTCTTCACTTGTCTCTGTCATATGTGTGCGTAAGTGCCGCTGTAGATATGATGCCATTACAAACCCCTTGCCGCAAACAGTACATTTGAAAGCACGTTCACTAGAATGAGTACGCTGATGAAGCTGCAGGTTGGAAGAGTGAGTGAAAGTCTTTTCACATACCTCACACTTGTACGGACGTTCCCCTGTGTGAGTGCGCTCATGCTGACGTAGATTAGATGTCTGAGTAAAGGTTTTGCCACATATTAAGCAGGCATAAGGCCTCTCTCCTGTATGCAGCTGTTTGTGTCTACGCAAACAGGAAGTGTTCTTGAAAGACTTGCCACACTCTGTGCAAGAGTATGGTCGTTCCCCTGTGTGAAGGCGCAGATGGTACTGGTAATGTGAAGACCATTTGAATGTCATGCCACATTCTGCACATTTAAAGGCCCTTACTCCTGTGTGGACCCTCTGGTGGATGGATAAAAGAGATGATCTTTTGAATGCTTTACCACATTCTGAACACTTGTAGGGTCTTTCTCCTGTGTGATCTCTCATGTGGTATCGAAGTCCAGAGGAACCCTTGAATGCTTTACCACACTCTGTGCATTTAAATGGTCTGTTAATTCCATCCACTTCCGCGGTCTGTGGGCATGTAACTTCAGCTTCTGTCTGGATAAGCTGCTGTTCTTCTGTGTGTGTTCGTTGGTGGACAAGCAAGCTAGAGAGTTGAACAAAGGTCTTTTCACAGATGGAGCACTTAAATGGACGCTCACTTGGATGACAGTTCTGATGCCTTGATAACCCAGATGGGTGCTTGAAAGACTTACCACAGGTAGAACAAATATAAGGTTCTGACTGTAGTAAATGAGTCTGTTGATGGACCTCTAAAAGTTCTTCATTCTTAAAAGTCTGATCACAGTCTCCACACTTGTACACCATCTCCACAGTTTCTACCGCATCTGTTGTTGTCAAGTATACTTCTGTTGGTGCACAGGCAATCTCAGTTTCTGCTTGCACGTATGCCTGTTCGATGGTATGAGACTGAAGGTGTTTCTGAAGATAGGAATCTGAGATGAACACTTTGCCACAGAGCTCACACTTATGACTCTGCTGGGTTCCAAGGTGGGTACGCTGATGCAGTAATAAGTTGGAGGAATGTGTAAAAGATTTACCACACTCTTCACACTTGTAGGGCCGCTCACCAGTATGGATTCTCTGATGCTGCCTTAAGTTAGTTGACTGTGTGAATGCCTTACCACACACTGTGCACACATATGGTCGCTCACCAGTGTGTATATTTCTGTGGCGCCGTAAACTTGAAGAGTTCTTAAAGGCTTTATCACACATGTTGCATACATAGGGCCGCTCACCAGTGTGCTGCCGAACATGGTACTGATAATGTGAAGACCACTTAAAGGACAGACCACAAATGTTGCATTTAAAGGAACGCAACCCAGTATGCACACTCTGGTGGATCTGCAACAGAGAGGATCTCTTGAAGGCCTTTCCGCAGTCATTACATTTGTAGGGTCGCTCCCCAGTATGGCTGCGCTGATGATAAAGAAGAGCAGAAGAGCCTTTAAATGCCTTGGGACACTCTGAGCACTTGTAGGGACGCTCTCCTGTGTGTGTCCTTTGATGATGTGTCAAACGTGAGGACCACTTGAATACCTTTCCACATTCCAGACATTCATATTGGTGGTCACTGGTGTCAGTTTGCTGCCTTGCTTGCAGCTCTGCCATCTTAAAGTTTCACTCTGACCGGAGATATATGCACACGTTATACCTATAATAAAAAAAAAAAAAAATCAAAAAAGACTGCTTTTCAGTGACAGTACTTCTAGTCACTAATACATTACAAAATGGGTGTGAATTCAGAAGACTAAAAATAATGTTCTCAACAAATCCTTATATAGCATAACAGTCTTCAAATGAAAATAAGATATATATATATTTATTTTATATAGGGTCAGGTCAATATCCATACATTTTACATGGGATCAGGACAGTTTAATCCAACAAGAATAAAAAGGAGTAATACCAGACCCTCGAGCTTCAAAGTCAAAGCACACTTCCCATCATAAATTCACAAAAGTATAACTTACAATATGAAGATCATTGAGATGATACAGACTGACACAGTGATATAGTGGTTAAAAGTTAATTCTTGGCACTTCAGTTTGGCTCCCATCTAGATTGCCTTCTTTGAGAAGACTGCATTGTCCTCCTAGATTCTCCTCTGTTCTTTTTGCCAGGTGGTCCAGTTTCCTACCACATCCCAAAGACATGCTGTTAATCTGATGTCCCTCTAAACTGCCTGTAGGAATGTGTGTTGTATGCAAATGAGGACAGTGCATGTGTGTTTGTGAGCATACTATCCTTTGAAGGACTGGCACCCCATCCAGAATTATGTTTCTGCCTTACACCCAACATCTTCCAGGAGATGCTGTGGTTCTCCCATAGTCATTAATAGGATAAAGCAGATATTTCATAACTGATGAATGTAGGTGATACATCCAGTCTGTACAGACAAAAAGACATTTACTAGCAAATCTAACACTACTGGTGTCTAACTTTAGGATGACTCCTTACTATAATCATATTTAGGCCTACATGCAACTGGAAGCAAGCTAATCCCTCCCAGCAAAGAAAATATAATACGAGACTATTTTTTCCAGTAGGCAAAGTGAAACATCCATCAGTGTCGCAATTATTTATCAGGGTTAACTAAAAATATGAGAAAAGATGAATGAATTAGGGATATATTGTTCTTAGAGTGGAAAAACCCGATAGCCTCCATGGCTTAAGATTACTATCCAGGCCTTAATGGAGTAATGCAGGCAGCAAAATACATGAGCATGATCCAAAGGATAAGAAAGTATAGAGTAATGCTGATTAAAGGACAGAGAATGCAGCTCAAATATATGATCCCTGAAATCGTACAGCTGCAAGTCTAACGCCTGCTCATGAAAAAAATGTTATAGATTGCTTTAAAATACATTGAAATGTAGAAAAAAACTAATACAGGAATACACAGAAATTATCATGCTAATCTAATTTAACCTTGTAAATAAGTGGCAAACATCTGCACTGTATGCCTGCAGTGTTTTATACAGAAAACCTGACAAAGCAGGGGACAGGGTGAGAGGGGAACAAAAAAAATAATGGGTTTAGAAGATAAACCAAAGAGGGTTTACTGGAGTTACAAGAAAATACTGTTAAAGTGATGCACCCTATGTTTAATTTAGAGATTAGTGCTGTCATTTATGGATTTGTGACAGCATCTATGGGGGAATCAACAGCATCTGTATATGTAGGTGGACACAATGTCCTTGTACAGAGGAGCCCAGACCCACAAGTACAGTTACTTTGGGCAGGTATTAACAGACTTCTTCATCCAGGACAATCTACTACTCCAACCCCATCAAACTACACCCATAAATCCCCAGAAACCGTTGCCACCGTCTTCAATAACTTCTTCACTGAAACTATTCAGTGCTTAGCTAACAAACTTACTCCCACCCACCCGAACGCTACCACTAACACACCCACTTCTCATCCCCCCTTTAACTGCAACCTGTCTCTGCCACTTTTATCCGATCCCTTATCAAAAAACTAAAACCAACCACCCTTTCTGCTGACCTCCTTCCTGCAGAGTACCTACAAAAAGCTGCCGATGTCATAGCATTCCCCATGTCTATCCTAATCAATAGAACACTAACTGATGGAACTATCCCCTCAATCTGGAAAATATCCCATGTTATCCCACTCCACAAAGGTGAAAGTTCAACAGAACTGTCCAACTACAGACCCATTGCCATTCTCTCATCACTAGCCAAATCAATGGAGATGTACGTTCATAAGCAACTTATGGACTATCTCATTCAGAACGGTCTGCTTGCCAACTCTCAGCATGGCTTTAGGCCACATCACAGCACCACCTCTGCCCTCCTTTCTTTTAAAATTCCAAAACAGGAACAGGCTATCTTCAGCCCTATTTCTAGACCTGTCGAAGGCCTTTGATATGGTCAACCACAAATTACTCATCCATTCCCTAAAATCCATCTCCCTAGATAACCATGCTATTCACTGGTTCCTATCCTATCTGAATGGCAGACAACAGGCTGTATTATGGCAGGGCAAACTGTCCACCCTGCTACCTCTCACCCTTGGTGTCCCTAAGGGCTCTATTCTAGGTCCCCTACTCTTTTCTATTTTCATCAGTCTTCATCCTGCCATCCCTGATGCAACCTGCATTCAATATGCAGACGATTCTACCCTGATCTGTACGGCCTCCTCCCCTTTAGACCTGCAAACCTCAACACAAAACACATTTAACAGTTGAAAATTGGCTCTCTAATCACAGTCTGTTGTTAAATCCCAACAAAACTAAACTGCTACTCTTTACCCCCACCAGTAGATCCACCCCATTTTCCTTCTTCATAACATCCAACAATGGTACCTCTATCTCTCCAGATGACCATACTAAGCCTTTAGGAGTAATAGTGGACAATAATCTCAAATATGATCTGCATATCAATAAAACTATAAAAACCATTAATAAGAAGATTGGCTCATTATATAGAAGCAAACCTT